>NW_022196906.1:114408827-114423549 GCF_008632895.1 Mastomys coucha | reverse complement strand
GGGAGGGAGGGAGGGAGGAGAGAGGGAGGGAACCAAACCAGCAATAGCAGGTAATCTTTACTTTTCATCAAAATGAAACACAGATCTCCACAAAGCACTGAAAAGCAATAGTCAAGAATTCTTAATCTCTATAGTTTGACAGGTTATTTATAGGTATTCTATTTCAACACAAAATAAATTATAATGTTTTCTTTAGGAAAATAATAGCCCATGGATACTATACCCCTTAAGCTCTTCTCCAGGCCTATGCAGTAAACACTAGAAATCCCGAGATGTATAAAGCTGGAAGGAGAAGCCGAGCCCTATGCTTTGTGTACAGCGTGCTTCTGTGCATGTGTAAGATAACACACGGGCTGCATGCGGCTCGGTTGGGGAGCACTTGCCTAGTGTGCACCAAGCCCTGAGTTCAATCCCCAGCATGCAGAGTTAGGTGGATGGTTCCCACACTATAATCTCCACTTCAGTGGTGGAGGCAGGAAGGTCAGAAGTTCAAGGTCATGGATGTTTCTTTTTAAAAAGGTATTTCCTGAGTTCTATCTGTTTTATTCTTCTTTCTGTTTTGGTCTCAGTTATGTAAGGAGTTCAAGGTCAGCCTAAGTTGCATGAGGTCCTATCACAAAAATGAGTGAATGAATGAATGAATGAAGTAATATAAACCTCAAACTGAACAAAAAGTAATATACACATGTCACATGAACTATCTGAAACATTTTAAGAATTATAATTAAGGATTTTAATAAATAATGACACAGATTATAATAAATAAACATTTCTAAATAAGGTTTCCACTGAATGATTAACACCTATATGGGTCACGAGCTTTGGATTCATACATGCATATTAAACAGCTCTGATGCCCACAACATCATATGGGTAGTCACAGATGAGGAAAAACCGCTTGTGCTCACTCGCCCTCTAAGGAGTGGTACCCGCCGTGGCTGTCTCTCTGCCTCAGGGCCCTGGCCCTACACACTCACATCTCTAGCACACAGAGGGCAACGTGGACCTCAGGCTTTAGCATGTGAGGCCTGAGTCCCTTGACCCTCTTTACTGTAGGCAAACTAGGAAGAGTAGGAGCAGCAGATCCTTCCGTGTGTGTGTGTGTGTGTGTGTGTGTGTGTGTGTGTGTGTGTGCAAGAACAAGAAGGAGGGAGGGAGACAGAGAAGGAGAGAGGGAGGGAGACAGAGAGAGAGAGAGAGAGAGAGAGAGAGAGAGAGAGAGAATACGCATATAGCCCATGTTTGTGCAGGTCCTTCAGAAGTCAGAAGCGGTATTTGTTGTGGGGCTTTTGGGCCACCTAGAACTGGAGTTGCAGATGGCTGTGAGTAGCCCACCTTGGGCACTGGGAACTGAACTCAGGTCCTCTGAGAGAGCAGCAAGTGCTCTTAGCCACTGACTAAGACTCCTTGGCTGCTTGGTATTTGTTTTGTTTTTAAAGCAACTTGCTGTGTAGCTCTGGCTGACACTTAACTCACTATGTAGCCCAGACCACTCTTGAATTCACAACAATCCTCCTGCTTCAGACTCCTTATTGCTGGAATTACAGCCATATACCTCTACCCCATTACCTGGCTTGCAATTTTTTTTTTTTTTTTTTTTTTTAGGTTATGTGTTTTTTCATTTCCAAATACTAACAATAAATGGAGAAAAAACAGAGTAACTTTAGTCTTAAAGTCTCTTGTTAGGTGATTTAAAACCATGTGACGGTGTAATATAAACTAATCTCAAGATTTCCTCACAAATCAGGACAGGAATGCTAAGCATTAGAAACATTTCCCTCCCATAATGCAACCTGAAAACAAATCACCCACCTGCTCTACCCTGAGGTGGGAGAGTGACCTCTAGATCTGTAGGTCAGGAGCAGCCAAAGCAGACAGAGTCTTGCTGAGGAGGAGCGGGGTCAGCCACCACCTTCACTATGCACACAGCCCTACCTTAGGCACAGCAGAAATGTGGGTGGATGTCTTCCTTTAAACACTCTGTTAAAGGGCTGGAGATGGCTCCATGGGGAAAAGCACTGGATGCCCTTGCAGAGGACACAGGTTCTGGCCTCATGATATCACTGGCAATAGTAAATGAGATTATAAGATACCCAGAGCTGGCCAGATATGGCAACATGGATCTAATCACATCTACAAAAGACTGAGACTTGGGAGCGCTATAAATGGCCCAGACGGAGCACAGAGAGCACTTTCTGAGAAATGGTGCAAACTCTTCACTTTTGGCAATGAGCACAACTATCGTCCATGTGCAATGAGTCAGACAGCAACATGGAGCTGAGGAAAGATGCATCTCCACTGAGTTAGAGGGCACTCAGGTCGCACCGTATCTCAGAAGATGACACCTGGAAAAAGAGGCACATGCCCAGATGCCCAGCAGGTACAGGCATTCCTGGTCCATCGGGCTGCTACCACCTGCTTCCTCTGGCTGACACCCAGCCAAGATGCAACAGAGGGAATCCGTCCTAAAATTTAGTGACGAGAAAATTAATGCCAGTTCAGCATTTAATTACAGTGCCACCTCCCAAAAATGTGCTTGCTGAGTTATTGTTCCCCAAAGCAGCTTGTGACAGAGTAGCTCTTTTGTAATAAATCTCAGTAAAGTGTCACGCTCTGCCATCCTCGTGGGGCTATACAAGGCTTACAAGATAATCAGCTCTAAGAAGTCTGTGGCCAAGGCTGCAGGTCAAGTTCCAGTCTGTTTGACCCTGAACACATGACTACAGGCAGTTTCCTGAACAGACCTGCCTTTTCAGGGCTAACTGAGAAATGTCATCAAGTCAAGGCTCTGCTGATATGCTCTGGTCACTTCCACAGGATACCTAAACTGATGTGGTTGGCCTTTTGAATATAATTGTCAGAAGTCAGGTGATGTTCAGCAGTACTTTGGCAGAACCGGAAAGGGGTGTAGAGGTTAAAAACCGTACTGCTCTTGCAGAGAGAACCTGTGTTTTGTTCCCAACACCCACACAAGGGATGCACAACTGCCCACAACTACACATTTCCTGCCTATGGCCTCTGAGGGTACCTACAGACACAAAACCACCACACCACTACCACCACCACCACCATCATCATCACAAACTAATGACTTAAAAATCAAAGCCAGTGAGTGCTGGGGATGGAGCCCAGCTGGAAAAGGGTTATCCCAACATGCACAAAGCCCTAGCTTTTAAACCCAGCACGGGGTAAACCAGCTCTGGTGGCCCACAGCTTTAAGGGTAAAGACAAGAGCAAAACAAAGGTGGTACTGCTGGAGGAAACTGATCAACAGAGACCTTGCAAATGAAGATAACCCCAGACACTGCAGGGACACTCAGAACACACTGTGGAATGCTCCCAGGGAAAGGTCAAAGGTCGGTGTTTGCAGAACTAACATTCTGGGCAGGACCAGAAGAGAACCAAGGGCAGATGCCTGAGGGAAGTCTTACCAACCCAAAGTTTTGTGGGGTTTTTGCTTGTGTGTGTGTGCGCGTGTGTGCGTGTATGTGTCTGTCTGTCTGCATGTATATATGTATGTGTCTTTGAGTGTTTGACTTTGCATGCAGTGAAAAAAAAATGATTAAGTTGAGAAATCCAATGTCCTAAGAGTGGGGATGTAAATACCATAGCACTCTTCTCACTGACTAGAAATGAAGAAAATATCATTTCCCACAGAGAAAGTAGAATGTTACACCTTTTCCATTGAAATAACTTGCTTTTAGAGGACGGGAGACAAGAGGGAGGGGGGAGAGGAGAACTCAGCCAGGAAACAAGCTGATAGATGGGTAGAGATGTGTTTTCACTGTGGTTGTTTTGAAGCCAGCACTGCCTGGGCTGGTAGACCACTATTTCTTTCCATTCGCTCCCTGACACGGACTGTCTCTTCCTCTAAAATGTGTCCATGCTCACCCACCAGAGCAGAGAGGACTACCAGCAGTGGACTTGGTCTTTGCTTCATCCAGGCTGGATTTAGGAGCCTCTCCTGGGGACTCAGATGTGTCTCTTACGTCGAGGAGTATGAGGCTGGTAGCCTGCTGCACCCCTGCTTGAGGAGCTGCATACCCCTAACTAACGATAGTTAGTTGTGCTCATTGCCAAAAGTGAAGAGTTTGCACCATTTCTCAGAAAGTGCTCTCTGTGCATCATTCAAGCGTGGTCAAAGAACTAAAGACTTCCGCAAAAATGATGGACTGGTAAAAGATCCTTCTAAGCAGAAAGAGAAACAGCAAGACAAGGGGTAGAGTGAGAAATGACATCCATAAGAATTTGAATGCTTAGTCCCCAGCTCATGGCACTGTTTAGGAAGGTTTAGGGGGTGTGGCCTTGCTAGAGGAAGTATGTCACTAGGGTCAGGCTTTGAATGTATGTAGCCTTATGACACTTGCAGCTCACTCTCTCTGATTGGTGTCTGTGGCTGAGATGTGATCTCTTCACTTCCTGTTCCCACGGTCACATCCCCCGACCATGATGGACTCTCCCTCTGAAAATGTAAACTAAAATAAAATCTTTCTTCTATAAGTTGGTCTTGATCATGGTGTTTTATCACAGCAACAGAAGAGTAACTAATACAAAAAGTAGAGAAAAGTCCTCAAAATCTAAAGTTCATTCTTTGAAAAGATAATCAAAATAGTCACACCTTTAGAGACACCAACCATGAAAAAGAAGAGACATCAATAGACCTTAGAGAAACAAAAGGGATTAAGAAAAAAATGCTATGGCTGGGCAGTGGTGGCGCATGCCTTTAATCCCAGCACTTGGGAGGCAGAGGCAGGTAGATTTCTGAGTTCGAGGCCAACCTGGTCTACTAAGTGAGTTCCAGGATAGCCAGGGCTACACAGAGAAACCCTGTCTCAGAAAATAAAACAAAACAAAAACAAAAACAAAAATGCTATGAAAAATTAGCAACAAATTGGATGAACTAGATAAGATAGAAAAATTCCTACGAAGACATTACCAAAACAGATTCAGGAAAAATGAAAACTCTGAGTTGACAAATATCTAGTAAGGAGGCTGAATCTGTAACAACAACAAAATGTTTCCAGGAAGGAAAGCAGAGACTGGGTCACTCCCCTGATGAATTATATCACACATAAGGAAAAGAGTGAGCATGGGTCTTCCATGAACAGAACAAAGAGAAGGTACTTCCTAACTTGTTTAAAGGGGGGCAAACATCATCAGACACTAAAAGCAAACAGAGACAATGTAACAATATCACACAACAAAACCAGCACCCTTACAAATAGATTCAAAGCTCCTGACCAATATCAGGCCAAACCAGCACGGTGACAAAATGCTAAAACTTATGCTAAAATGCAAGGCTAGCATTGCCTGAGGTGCTTTTCCTGCTGCTGTGATGAAATCCCTTTACAAAAGCAGTCTAAGGAAGGAAGGCATTATTTGGGCTCACAGTCCTAAGGTACAGTCCATTGTGGTGGAGTCTGCATGGTGGGGGGGTGGGGCTTGTAACAGCTGGTTACACTGTATCCTTGTAACAGCTGGTTACACTGTATCCTTGTAACAGCTGGTTACACTGCATCCACAGCCAGAGTGGAGCTGCATGGTGGTGGTGGTGGGGGTGTAACAGCTGGTTACACGGTATCCTTGTAACAGCTGGTTACACTGTATCCACAGCCAGAGTGGAACTGATGAAGACTGTGCGGTGAAAGCTGAGAGATGACAGCGGGTACTCAGCTCACTTTCTCCTTTTTATCCAGTCCAGTGCGCAGACCAGGAACGGCACTACCTACATTTAGGATGGATCTTCCTATCTCAGTTAACACAACCAAGAATGTCCCTCACAGGCATGCCTACAGACAAGCATACCCAAGGGATCCTTCCCTGGGGGACTCTAGGTCCTGTCAGGTTGACAGTTGATATAAACCATCACACATGAAAAATTAACAATAAAGATCAAAGACCATGGCTCCTCAATAGATAATAGCCAAGCAGTTTTCTGTATTGATAAAACCAATAAATTTTTATACTAAAAACACACTCAGCAAAGACAACAGAAAGGGAATCTTCTCAACTTAACAAACTAGCTATAAACATATAGACAGGGATAGAGGAGGGCTCAGCTGCTAAGAGCACTGGTTGCTCTTCCAGAGGACCTGAATTCAGTTCCCATGGCCCATGTTGGGTACCTCACAACCACCTGCAACTCCAGCTCTAAAGGATCTGATGCCCTCTTCTAGCCTCCTTGGGCACTGCATCCATGTGCACATACATACAGAAACTGACACACATATAAATAAAAGAATTTTTAAAAAATATGTACTACTTTATGCCTCAAACAAATTAACTTAAGTAATATCCATAAAACTGCTTCCTACTTTTTCCCCTTGTAATTTATGCAACTCTTTGCTACATAGTCAATAACATTATTATATGTATAACATTATAAATTAGCATCATATTATATGTAATAACATTATTAGAACTGGTTATTTTTTACATGCTTATATTTTAACTCTTAGATTAGAGCTGAAGTGGCTCATACACTGTTACAGCATTGGCAACTCATATGGGCTTCTTTCATTCTTTCTTGCCCCTCTTCTAAGTAGATAATTCAGACATTTGTTTTTTATCAAGTCTGCTGCTATAATCCTCTACTAAATTCTTAGTTCAGTCACTCTGCCCAGCTCTGAGATTGGATGGCTTATGGCTTTGATTTATTTGCTAAACTTTTCACCTTGTTCGCATATCATTTTCCCAATTTCATCTTATTCTGGATTTTCTTGTCATTTGATTATTCTGATTCTTTGCGAGTTATTTCTTCTATGTCTCTTTTCCTTTAAAAACAAAACAAAACCTCTGTGTGTATGTGCGTGTGTGTGTGTGTGTGTGTGTGTGTGTGTGTGTGTGTGTGTGTGTGTAGTCTATGGCATGTGTGGGCCTAAGAGAGTGGGAGAGGGAAGCATTGTGTGTATGTGCATGTGTGTGTGTGCAGAGTCTATGGCGTGTGTGGATCTAAGAGGGTGGGAGAGGGAAGCATGTCTGTGTATATGCATGTCTGTGTGTGTGTGTGTGCAGAGTCTATGGCATGTGTGGATCTAAGAGGGTGGGAGAGGGAAGCATGTGCATGTGCGTGTGTGTGTGTGTGTGTGTGTGTGTGTGTGTGTGTGCAGAGTCTATGGCATGTGTGGATCTAAGAAGGTGGCAGAGGGAAGCATGTATGTGTATGGAGGTCAGAAGACAACCTTGAGGGTCATCCTTGCATGCTACTGTGTTTGACTCTGGGTATCTCTGACACTTTGTGCTACTGCACACAGAAGGCTAGCTGGCCCAAGAACTCCCAGAAAGTCTCCTGTCTCTGACTCCCATTTTGCTGTAGGAGCAGACAGAGCACTGGGGTTACAAATGTGTGCAGTGTACCAGGCTTCTATGTGGATGCCTGGTATTCAGACTTGGACCCTCATGCTTAAGAAGCAAGCACTCCGCCCACTGCGCCATCATCTCCCTAGTCCCACAGGGCTTCTTAAGCTTTCTCCACTTAAAACTCCTTTACTCCTTTTCCAATGAGAAATTTTTACACGACTCTGGGCACACTGGTATATAAAACAGGCATACAGAGCACACATCTACATATTCACAAAGACAAACATGCTTCACACATTACCGACAAAGAATGACCTGGTTTATAATGAATCTTCCTCCATTACTGACAAAGAATGACCTTGTTTATAATAAATCTTGATGTCATTTTTCTGGCTCTATAGGTAATAACTGCTCTAAGAGGGAGCAAAGATCTCGTATCTGTACAAGAGCACAGTCTATTTCTGTGCTGTTGGCCAGAGAGACATGTCCGCCACTCCCCACTCCTGTCCTGACTCTCTGGGTACTGCAGAGGCCTGTGGAGCCTCTTCAGCTTTTCCATGTCTGCTTTCTGTCCTCGAGGCACTTTCATATAGAGCCCCTGCACAGAAAGCCACCAAGGGGCACTTGACCAAGCACACAGCTCTGCTGTGCGCCAGAAACGTCTCTTTTCCTTTCAACTGGATAATGAAGGTCTTTGCTCCCTCAACTATAGAAATACCTGGTCCGTTTCCTCTGTCTGTAATAAAATATGTATTCATACAAGAGCTTGTACCTAACTATATTTGGAATGAGACCACATAATTAATTAGGCTAGAGAATAAAACATCATTAAAAATACAGTAAAACCTCACTAATTCAGACATCTCCAATTCTGAATTTGCCATCAAACAGGTAAAATTCACAATTCCATTTGTTCCCTAAACAGATGAATTAAGATGGCTAATAGTAGACAAGAAAAGAGGATGTACCTTCAAGAAGGAACAAACGACTAATATAGAAGCATCCATTTGATATACAGATCTCAATTACAGGCCAACAACAGCTTGCAGTGCTTGGATTTTTAAAAAAGATGTATTCCTTTTTATTTTATGTGTATGAGTATTTTGCCTGCACGAGTGTCTGTGAACTACAGATGTGCAGTCCCTGATGTGTTGGATCCCCTGGGACCAGAGTTACTGTCTTAGTCACAGTGCTAATGCTGTGACGAGACATCATGATCACAGCAACTCTTAGAAAGTATTTAATTGGGTGCTTGATTGCAGTATTTAATTGGGTGATTGAGTGCAGAGATTTAGCCCATTTTCATCATGGCAGAGAGCATGGCAGCATGCAGGCAGGTGCTAGAGCAGAAACTGAGAGCTACATCCTGATCCAGTCAGAGAGAAAGAGACTGGCCTGGCTTGGGCTTTGGAAACTTCAAAGGCCAGTCCAGGAGGAGGCCACACCTCCTCCAACAAGGTCACACCCCCTAATCCTTCTAATCCTTTCAAACAGTTCCACTCCCTGCTGACTAAGCATTCACATATCTGAGCCTACAGAGGCCGGCCATTCTCATTCCAACCACTACAGTTACCGACAGTTGTGTACACCCATGAGGGTGCTGAACCTGGGTCCTCTGGAAGAGCAACCATGTTCTTAAATGCTGAGTCATCTCTCTAACCCCAACAGAGCTTCCTTGGGTTCTTATCATGGGAACTCCAGGGATTCTTGTAGTCACAGAGTTTAGAACTTGGGCCTAGTATCCCATGAGTCCTGTCCTTGTCAAACCTTCACCTTTGGAGTGGCGTCTAGGAGGGCTATAAATAAAGAGCCATTAGACAGACCCCAAGGAATGGGCTAGTCTCATAAGAATACCTAAGCTGGCACATGGAGTAGATGGGAAGAGGCAGTGGCCAGGACAGCTCAGCAGACAAGGTTCCTTGGCCAAAGGCCATCACATAAAATATATTGATTTTTAAGGGGTAGAGAGGTAAAGTGGTTAAGAGCACTTGCTGGCCCTGAAGAGGTCTTGGTTGAGTTTCCAACACCCACATGGTAGCTAAAACTCTAGTTCTAGAGGACTCAGTGCCTTCCTCTAGCCTCTGGTTCATATACATACAGTACATAAATGCAGTAAAAACATTCAAATGTATAAAATCGAAATAAATAAATCTTAAATCTGCATGTTAATTTTATAGCAGAGTATTTAAGCGAGCTTCCAGCTGTCTGAAGGATTATGCTTTGTGATGTTGGGCACAAGAATGACCTCGGTTTTGTCTTCATGTAAAGATTAATTTGGTTTAAAGAGATACCTGTGCGCACCAAGGGTGGATGTGCAATGGCCAGTTGTACCTGTTATGGCTTTGGATGGGAACAACAGTTGACTCACTGGACTCAGGAAGCCATTCTTCCCTGGTCAACAGAGTCTGACCATATCCCAACAGCAGCTGATGACTGACCAGCAGCTCCAACAGGGGGTGGGAAAGGGCAAGGCAGAGGAAAGAGGAAGAGCAGAGATCAGAAAGAGTCCATGGGATGCGAGTGTCCAGGGAGACCCTGGCATCTTATAAGATCCCCTGAGCTGGGATTAAAGGAACAGTGAGATTGGTCCTAAGGGTACTGAGGCAGGTGGTTTGTAAACTAGGATTATAGGGGTGGGGGAGAGTGAAGCTTTGCCCGAGCAGACAGGGACAGGATCACCTCTTAACGTCTACTGATTCCTGTGACCCATGTTGGTTTATATTTTGATCTGCATGTTGCAGAATTGCTCTGTGATTCTGGTAAGGTTTTCCCATATTGCATAATTAAATTAAATTTAGATTTAATAAATTGTTAAAGTCTAGCACAAATTTGCTCTAGGAGATATTTTTTATCTGTTCCTTCTAGGGCATGTGACTAGTGTGTGGCCTGGGTAGGTGGAGGGTCTGTGTAGTGGACCTAGTGTCTCAGAGCTTTGGTTCTCAGAACTGCTAGATTGGAGTGTCAGAACTTAAAGAAAGCCATGTGACCATTCTCCGAGCCCAGGAGTTCATCTAGCCTCAGTCCTCACTCAGTTGCTTCTGTCTGATGACATTTGTGTATGGACTGATCAACTTGAGAGCAGCCTATTAAAAATAACTCGCGGAAAAGTTCACCAAATTCTGCCAGAGAACCTTTACTGAGGCAGGTCAACTCTTCTATGCCAGGTAGGATCGATTGAAATTAAAGTGCCTTAAAATTCAATATAAAGTCTTGAAACTTGACACTGTTGATACATAAATAAAAAAGAAAATGGCCCCAACTATATTCTTCAATACAGACAGATGAAAATAGATGGTTGTTGTAAGGAGAGGACATGCAAATAATTAGCAAACTCAATATTTCCAAGGTAGGACTATTGATTGATTGATTGATTGATTGATTGATTTTCGAGACAGGGTTCCTTTGTGTAGCCTTGGCTCTCCTGGAACTCACTCTGTAGACCAGGCTGGCCTCGAACTCAGAAATCTGCCTGCCTGTGCCTCCCAAGTGCTGGGACTAAAGGCGTGTGCCACCACTGCCCGTCGGACTTTTTTTTTTAAAGTTAAAATTCTAAACCAGCTTCCAAATGCTTAGTGCCTCAGGAACTAGAACCCACGTTTATAGAAAAGGCTCACTTCAAACTCGTGTCATGGCAGCTCACCTGGACACCCTCAGTCACATCACGGGAGCTAGTCAAGAGCAAGCAGTGCAGCTCTGAAAGCAAACAGGGACGTGAACTGGAACGCACCCAGAAGACCAGGCCAGAAGGGAAGGGCGAGAATGGACTGTCAGAACTGGGCGCTGTTGGGAAGGGTACAAAGACAGGCCTGTCGAAATGGGTGTAATTAGACAACCCTTAAATGCCTTCATGGAACTCCAAGCATTTCCTCAGTAGATGTGAGCTATTCAAAGGCAAAGAGAAAGAAAAGGAAGAAAGAAAGAAAGGAAGAAACAAAGAAAGAAAGGAAGGAAGGAAGAAGGAAGAAAGAGAAGGAGAGAGAGGGAGAGGGAGGGAGAGGGAGGAGAGAAAGAAAGAAGGAAAGAAGGAAGGAGGGAAGGAAGGAAAAGAAGGAAAGGAAGAAGAGGAAGAACATGGCGGTTGGCCAGTCACATTTTTGATACTCTAGCGAGCCCTTCTACAAAATGAGCATGAAGCAGGAAGGGACCAAGATTCAGACCCACGCAGTCTAGCATGACAGTGTCTGGGTCACAACTTGTCGACTTCCCTCCTACCGTGTCAACAACTAACCCTGAGGACCTGTATTTCCAGTGACTTCAGCAAGAGGAGGGAGAGGCAGCCACACTGTGGGAGGGTTATCCATGGCATCCCTCTGTCACAGAAAGACAATGATTGCTCCCTAGAGGGAAATGGAGGAGAAACCACATGCAGAGTTGCTCTGTCTACCTGAACTTGCTGGTCAGAAGAGTGTCACATCCATGGAGCGAGAGTCACCAGCAGTTATGAGCCACCTGGCCTGGGTGCTGGGACCAGAACTCAGGTCCACTAAGCCATCTCTTCAGCCCCTACCACAATTCTTTGAGGCACGGTCTCTCATTGGCATAGAACTTACCAAGTGGGCCCGGCTGGCTGGTCAGTGAGCTCCAGGCATCAGCCTGACCCCACCTCCCCAGTGCTAGGATCACAAGCATCAGTGCACCCAGCCCTCTTACAGCTGGGCTCATTACTGACCAAACCATCTCCCCGGCTCCAGCATACACTCATTTTACTGCAAAAAGGAAATCTGCTTGTGGAGTTGGTTACCCTGGAATTTGTTGTTTCCATAATAAATCATATCCCTCAGTGAGTTGGTAGAATAACCTACCCATAGTTTTTGGTTCTCCAATTATAAAATTCATTATAAAGTTCTGTGACTCCATCTCTTTTTAGGCTTTGGGGTCTCCAGTGGCCATAGGCTTGAATTTTTTTAAAAAAGCAAAATTACCTTTATTTTTCTCCTTCCTCTTTTCTCTTTCTCTCTCTTTTTGAATCCTTAATATACTAGATGTCCAGATATGCATCTGAACTGGACAAATTTTCATTTAAGAAAACAAAATATTTGCAAAATAAAAGTTAACAATGAAGCACGTGCTCAGGTGGCGCCCCAAACTGTGTCACTACACGCAAGAGCCCCCCTCAAACTGTCACTGTCACTACACGCAAGAGCCCCCTCAAACTGTGTCACTACACGCAAGAGCCCCCCTCAAACTGTGTCACTACACGCAAGAGCCCCCCTCAAACCGTGTCACTACACGCAAGAGCATCTTGAAGGGACCTGAGCCAAGATAGTAGCTTGTTCTGATTAGGTAGATAAGAAAAGGGGGTTCAGACTCACTCCAGGCGACAGGAAAAGAAATCTAAATTCAGGAGCATGGCAGGAGGGAGACCGGCTAACAGCCTTTAGCTGGAGCCTGGCCTGCTGCCAGCTTCACACACCCAGGATACTTTGGAGATGCATCTTCTGTCAGCAGGGGCTTTGGAGACACGCTTTAATTAAAACACACCACTTCAGGAGTAATTAAAGTGTGTGGTGGAATCCTATTGACAGGATTACAGGGACCCTCAGCATCACCTCACCACACAGCTCCTCCCTCCACCCCACCCCCGCCATCCCCCATAAGAGGCCCCAGGAGCCGGGACAGCTGAGATGGTGGTTTTAGATTTTAGAGGCATATCTGTCATCTGGGAAGTATTTTAAGTTTTATATGTAGTCTTCTGGGCATTTACTTCAAGTTTTCTTCTCCATTTTTTCAAAACCCAAAGGCCAGACCATATAGCATGATATAAGTTAGCTGGCCACAGAATCAGCCAGTCTCCAGATTCCAAACTCCCCCACATTGCTTGAACAACAACCCGTGCCCAGAGCTGCGCCAGACTGAAGGGAGCCAGGAGTTAAGCACAGACTGGGGTGGGAGGCAGTGCCGAGCATCGTGCCAGGCACGACATGACAGGCTAGGACACCTTTCATAGCCCATCTTTCTCTTGGAGTCTCAGTGATGAGGCCAGTCATCAAAGGGAAACAGTGATCCACTGTAAGAAGTCACTGTGACCCACTGTAAGAAGTCACTGTGACCCACTGTAAGACATCACTGTGACCCACTGTAAGACGTCGCTGCGCTTGCAGACCCGTGCCTCGCCCTGGCTTCCTTTCCAGTCTCTTTCTTATGAACTTGTTTCTTTAGCTTCATGAGATTCTCTGTAACCCCAAGATCATGCCATGTAAGAAGACCCGAACAATGTTACATGTTTGTCCAGGAAAAGTTAGCACTGGGCTACCGTCAAGCAAGCTACTGACGCTTTGGTATGTGCAGAGTGCACGCTCCTGTCTGTAGGTGGTGCTATCAGATGGACACTTCTCACTAATGCCACATCTCCAGGACACAGCCCACATGGGCAGCCCCTGGGAAGCATCCCTCCTACTGACTGGGTCGCTCTTTATCTACTACGTGTTTTTGTGGACCTCCATTCTTCCTGTTGTGAATTTGGGTTGATTCCAACTCTTTGCTATTTTATAGAGCTCCTGGATCAAACCTCTGGGCCAAAATATGTTTCACATTTGGGTCTAACTTTCCCTTTGGCTAGAAGTAAAGTAACTAGGTCGAAGGTCAAAAGCAAGAGGCTCCTGAGCCACTTTAGAGACCTGTCTGCAGGGAAACAGGTAAGGGTGGATCCACCTGACTGATAAAACAGATCAGCAACAACATTCCCACGGCTAAACCATCCCGCTTGTGTCAACAAGGATTTACACTACATCGGTTATCTGCTTCAACATTCAACTACCTTATAAATCCGTACAAAATAAAACTTGATTTGCTGCTGACCAGATCTTCAGTTAGTTCCCACATGAGAAATGAGAGTCCTGACCTTCGGTTTCCCTGGGACTGTACCATACACATTGGTGGGATCTTCTTCAAGTTCTCTTGACTGTTCATCCGATGGAGGTCTTAAGCACCGGCTTGTCTGTACTCCCAAGACCCAAACATTTTTTCAAACACAGTTGAATAGCTTATCACGAAGGGTCAAGTGGCTGGGGCTCTGCCTCCCTGACTGGCAACAGGGTGAGTCACTCTGGTTTCTACCTGGAAGAACAAAGCTCTGACATCTGTTGATAACCTCGTGAGCAGCCACTGCATGAAGGCGGAGATGAGTGAAGAAAAGAGAATGTGTACTGTTTTCAGCCATGTTCAGGTTGTCCCATGGAGGAAGACATTGCAATGACTTCCATAACAATAAATACATTCAAAGTCAGGCCTCACAAGGGACAAGGGACAAGGGGTGGGGTTGGGGGAGCATGGACCTGCCTGGGTTAGAGGGGGAGAAACACAGACCTGCCTGGGTTAGGAGTGGGAGCACAGACCTGCCTGGGTTAGGAGTGGGAGGAGCACAGACCTGCCTGGGTTAGGAGTGGGAGCACAGACCTGCCTGGGTTAGAGGGAGCACAGACCT
>NW_022196906.1:114403202-114407662 GCF_008632895.1 Mastomys coucha | reverse complement strand
CTGCCTGGGTTAGGAGTGGGAGCACAGACCTGCCTGGGTTAGAGGAGGAGCACAGACCTGCCTGGGTTAGGAGTGGGAGCACAGACCTGCCTAGGTTAGGAGTGGGAGCACAGACCTGCCTGAGTTAGGAGTGAGAGTGTCTGCCTGGGTTAGAGGAGGAGCACAGACCTGCCTGGGTTAGAGGGAGAAGCACAGACCTGTCTGGGTTAGGAGTGGGAGCACCTGCCTGGGTTAGAGGGAGAAGCACAGACCTGTCTGGGTTAGGAGTGGGAGCACCTGTCTGGGTTAGGAGTGGGAGCACAGACCTGTCTGGGTTAGGAGTGGGAGCACCTGTCTGGGTTAGGAGTGGGAGCACCTGCCTGGGTTAGAGGAGGAGCACAGACCTGCCTGGGTTAGGAGTGAGAGCACCTGCCTGGGTTAGAGGAGGAGCACAGACCTGCCTGGGTTAGGAATGGGAGCACCTGCCTGGGTTAGGAGTGGGAGCACAGACCTGCCTGGGTTAGAGGAGGAGCACAGACCTGCCTGGGTTGTTTTCTATTCCACAGTTCCCCAACTTTGAAATTTACAGAAACGAGCATCAGAAGAAAGGTTTTTCCTCTGACCGACAGAGCACCAAAGGCTTTGCAAATCAATTCTAACGTCCCCTAACTCAGCTGCAGATAATTAGTCTTGATGAGTTATCATTTCTTCATGTGTCAGGGACTCAGAGCCTGACCAAGCTCACATACATAGGTCACATTCCTTCCCATGGGAACCATGGGGACCGTCTCACCAGCACTGACTGATATGGCTGCTGCCAGCCACAGTGGGTCAAGCGTGAATGGAGTTAACACTACTGAACCGGACTTTTAATTAGATTATAATTAACTTAAACATTTTTTAACATTCAATTCAACTATTAGAAAACAGAGATTTGTGTATACATGTGTGGGTGATGCTGGTATACAGCTGTATTTTCTCTACTGTGTATTTCATGAAGACTTGGATACAATTAATTATATTTTTTGTATGATATTTATATAATTACTTAGATATAAACCAGGTAATTATGCTGACAGTTTATGCTTGAGAAATACACACTAGATTACAAACATTGGTTTGGAATAAGGAGGGAAATGTGGTATCATTGCCTATGTTCCTGAAGTTCCAAAGAATAAATAAATATATTATCTTACCAAGAAAATAATTTTTCATATTGACTAACACCAAAGCACCAAGTAGAACAGGTTTGGGAAGAAAAAAATCAGAAATCAAAAGCTTGGCTTTCAAATCATTGCACAACCAGGGGAGACATTGGGTAAGGTGCACAAGGGAGCCAAGAGAGAAAAGCCTGGTCTGAAAATATAGGTCTGGGGTTGGCAAGATGTCTAAGTGGGTAGACTAGCTTGGCACCAAACCTGATGAGCTGAGTTTGATCCCTAGGACCCAAATCACAGAAGGAGACAGACTCCTGATGTTTGTCATTAAATCCCTGCATGCACATGTGCACACAAAGATAAATAATTAAAGGAGAAAGAATGAAATGGGGACCAGTCAGCCAGGGTAGCACACTCCTGAAACCATCTGCAGGTAGCCTGGGGTGAATGGACTCCTGTGGCAAAAAATAAAAACAGAAATAGACTTAGAGTTCACTGACATAAGTGGGTATCATGACAAACACCATGAGATCTTCAGGAGCAAAAACAAACGGAGCATGAAACAAGGATGTGACCTGTGAGAGAGGTTAAAGGTCATAGGTGATACAGGAAGTACTCCCTAGATGTGTCCATCAGAGCTGCCAGAGAAGACAGGAAAAAAATGGAGAAGCAATATTCAAACAGATGAAGCTAAGAAGCTCCTGAGCGAGCATTGATTAGGTGTCAACATGCATGTCTCAGAAGCTCAGAGAATCCTGAGTGTCAGCTGAATAAAATCGAGGCCATTATAACACGGGCCCTGCTAAGACTGAGACCATCAAAGACACAAAGTTACTAAATCAGCTACAAGAGACAACTTACAATACCAAAGGAGATGGCTAGGGTGGTGAGCCCACATAGAAATGCCAAGTGTGCTAGTGTGTGCTTGTAATCTCAGGGTGGCAGGAACTGAGACAGGAGGATCCCTGGGGTTCACTGGCCAGGGGAGCTAGCCTGATTGGTGAGGTCTAGGCCAATGAGGGACACTATCTCAAAAAAAGTGGACAGTAGAAGTTGGAAGACGGTGGAATGGTACCAATAAATTATATAACCATGGAAAAAATTAGAAATTTTATACACACATGGAGGATTTAAGTTTGACCTAATATAGGAGACACTGACATAAAAATTCAATAGAAGGCCAATGACAATTAAAGACCTGGAAATGCTGAAGATGGAAGTGAATTTGGTTCCCATTAGATGTTTCAAGGCTAGTACGGATGCTACGGTGACTGCATAATAAATGCCACAGAATAGAAAGGGAGAGTAAAGCTTTTGAGTAAGGAAAGAAGACATTGGACCTGGAGTGTGTGTGTGTGTGTGTGTATGTACATGTGTATGTGTGCGTACGTGTGTGTGTATGTGTGTGTACATGTGTATGTGTGCGTACGTGTGTGTATGTATGTATGTGTGTATGTATGTGTGTGTACATGTGTATGTGTGCGTACGTGTGTGTACATGTGTATGTGTGCATGCGTGTGTGTGCGTACGTGTATGTATGTGTATGTGTGTGTATGTGTGTACATGTGTATGTATGTGTACGTGTGTGTGTACATGTGTATGTGGGTACATGTGTATGTGTGCATACATGTGTATGTGTATGTACGTGTGTGTATGTATGTGTACATGTGTATGTGTGCGTACATGTGTGTGTACATGTGTATGCGAGTATGTGTATGTGTGTGTATGTATGTGTGTGTACATGTGTATGTGTGTGTACGTGTGTGTGCGTACGTGTGTGTGTACATGTATATGTGTGTGTATGTGTGCTTGTGTAAATCAATACAAAAAACAGTTGGAGAGCCTGAGGACACGGTTGTTCTTGCCTGAGGCTTCACTTTCCATGGCTCATTTACCTGGGGTCAACCATGGTCTGAAAGTATTAAATGGAAAATTCTGGAAATCAGCAGCTTATAACTTGAAATTGCATGGCATTCTAAGTGGCATGATGAAGTCTCACACAGTCCCACTCCATCCCACCCGAAGCATAAATCATTCCTTCGTCCGGTCCCCACGATCCCTGTGTCTTGGTTCTCAGATCAGCTGCTGCACATCCCCAGAGCTTGCGCTCATGAGACCTGAAGTACAGGAGGAGTGCTGTCAAGGAGGTGTAAGGACAGCTTTCCTTCGCTGGGTGGCAACACCCCGGGGCACAGGGGAAGCACAGTGCACCAGTGGGTTAGTTTTCCTCATTGCTAGGAGGAAGATACCTGATAACAATGAAGGTCAGTCCATCTTGGCTCACAGTTTGAGGAGACACAGTCCACCAGACAGGGACATCACAGCAAGTACAGCATGAGGCGGCTGGTCTCATGGCGCCCATAGCGAGGAAGCAGAGAGATGAGCCTGGTGTCCATGGCGCCCATAGTGAGGAAGCAGAGAGATGAGCCTAGTGTCTCATGGCGCCCATAGCGAGGAAGCAGAGAGATGAGCCTGGTGTCAGCTCCTTTTCCCTTACCATCCTGGACCCCAGTCTATGGGCCAGTGTTGCCCACATTTATAGGGGCTCTTCCTGCCTCAGTCACAACTTTCTGCCAATACTCTCACAAGCATACACACCCTCGTAGACACACCCAAAGATGTGTCCAGATGATCGAAAATCCAGTCAAACCGCCAACGGAGGTTAAACCACCACGAATTGACACCTAAACACATCGCTGTGAATCATAGCATCCTTTTTCCTGATCTCTGAAGGCTGCTGGCTATCTCACAACACAAATTCTAAATTCACATAAGAGCTCCCACGTCTTAATAATCCCAACAATGGCCACAGTCCAAAGTCTCTTCTGAGACTCAGGAAAAACTCTATACCATGATGCCTAGAACACCAAAGCACACACTACAGACTTCTAATATAGAATGGCTCAGAGCAAACACACCCACTCAAAACGGATAAGGAGGGGACAGCCAACAGTGGGGGGAGATCAAGCCAGAGCCCAGCAGGGTACACTGCACCCTGTAGGTCCATGACTGGCGTCTAGAGCTTTTGCATGGCAGAACTGGAAGGTGGGGAGTGCCCAAGACTGTCAGAGCCCAGATGATGCCTATGAGCCTCACCCCCGATCTCTCTCTACTCAGGACAGCAGGTACAATGTGATCAGCAGCCTCCTGCTCTGTCCCACCAGCTTACGTTGTATCCTCAGACGATGAACCAAAGTAAACTTAAGTTGCTTGCCTTTGGCTGGGTGTCTTGCCATAGTAGTGAAAAAGTAACTCCGCAGCTTCAGTGCTGTCTAAGGCTTGGAGCACATCAGCAGGTGCCTGACTGGAGCCTCACAGATGAGG
>NW_022196906.1:114396771-114403011 GCF_008632895.1 Mastomys coucha | reverse complement strand
GGAGCCTCACAGATGAGGGGGATCATTGTAGGTAACTCTGCAGCTTCAGTGCTGTCTAAGGCTTGGAGCACATCAGCAGGTGCTGACTGGAGCCTCACAGATGAGGGGGGTCATTGTAGGAAGTAGAACACCCACCCAAGAGAGCACAGGAGGATGGTGAGATAAAATCAAATATATTAATAAGTAGACACAGTTCACGCTTAAACTTGCAGGTTAGGGATAAACAAAACAACCCCAGGCTTTATTGATACCTCCAAATGGCTTCACAAGTGAGATAAAAATATTCTGGATGGTAAAAGTAAGAGGAAAAAAACGAGGCAGGAAAAGGCAAGAAAAACCCTGCCTCATTAAACATGGACTTAGAAACAAACGTGTTATTAGAAATTAGAAGGGCCATATGCAAATTAAGCTAAAACTCACTTAGCTTGTGGCTTTAAATATACCACACCGATCCCAGACTCAGGGCTCATTGAGGAAGAGATCCAGACACAGAACTAACTGGCTTGTAGGAGCCGGAGGTGGTAGGTGTGCTTTCTGGGCACGGGGGGGGGGGGGGGGGGGGGGGGAAGGGGGCAGCTGCACCTGTGAACTCACAGAGAACTGACAGCACCTGAGACCTGTGCAAGCTCAGGCCAGACAAAATCCCAACAGGGAGAAGGGATGTGGGCGTTAAGTCTCACCCCTCGCCAAGGATCTACTTGCAATTGCTAGATGCTGAGCAGGGTGAGTTTTCTTTAAGGGTGTGTGTGGACCCTGCTGGGTTGACCATGCTCCGTGAAAGGGTCAAAAGCATAAGCACAAATTGGATTTGATGGCTTTAAAGATAAGATATAAAATATTTTAAAAGAGTGCGCAAAATTGGGCAGGTAGGGAAAGGAGGGGGTCTAGAAGGAGCCGTGGGAGTGGACATGGTCAAAACACATTGTATAAGATTCTCAAAGAAGTAATAAAAACCAGAAATAAATAAATAAGTAAATAAATAAATAAATAGAAGCATGCAAAGCTAAGCTGAGAGAACACAGAGTAAAATTAATTGGTCTTTACAGACTTCTCTATGACTGATAGTCAAACTGCCAAAATAGCAGTAAGAAATGGAGCATTTTAGTACCACCAAGGACTAGGGATGAGCTGACAGACTAAGAGGGATCTCTGCAAGCAATAACTACCTTTCCAGACAATTCTTAACTCTTAAACTCTTAAAATGGTCATGAAACAAATATCAACAGATTTTAAGAACCTGGGATCATATGGACCCATACTCTTTGTATTAAAGTAAAAAAGAAAATTAAAGTTCTATATTTAAAAAAAAAAACTTCTAAGTCATAAATCAAAGAAGAAAGTATAATAAAAGGTTTTCAATGTATGAACAGAAAAGTAACAAAAATATCAGAAAATATATGGTTACAAACATCGCTGAAGCAAAGGTTAAAAACAGAGTCTGGATGCACAAACAAGATAAAAGGGAAAGTTAATGCTTTTGCCATCTGAAGAGACTTTAAAAAACCCACTGAGCATGGTGGTGCACTCCAATAAAGTCAGTCCTTAGGAAGCAGAGAAGGAGGGAGTCATCATGAATTTATGGCTAGCCTAGGCTACATAGATTGTCTCAAAAACAAAAGAATTAGAGGGAGGGAGGAAAGAAGGGAGGGACGGGATTTTTTGTTTTTAATGAGAACAGGAATTAATAAATAGAATGATGCAGTAGAGAGGAGAAAGGTAAAATTTGGTTCTTTGGTAAATAAAAATAATTTATGCCTCTGGGGAGATGAAGAAGGGGATGGGAGGAGGCACCGGCAGAGCCCGCTCCTGCTACAATCTTTCTTTTCCTGGCATCTGGAAGGTTCCTTGAGTAGATAGGAACCCACACAAATAGCAGCTGTATGGAGATGCCAACAGAAGGGCAAGCATTGGGTATCTGGAGCTGTGACAGGGGGATTTCTCACTTGGGAGGCACAGAGACCTCAGGGGAAATTTCCCACCGGACCACAAAGCTAGAAATGCCCTGACCAGCCCCGTAAAGACTTGGCTGAAGGATGTAGTTATGGGGGCCATTCCAACTGCTCTAATTAGAGAGGAGATTAAACCACAGAGGCTGTGCTGTGTATTAGCCCAGTAATCAAAATTCCTCACAATTAGTGTGGTGGTTTGAATGAGAAGAGCCCCCACCATAGGCTCACGTATTTGAACGCCAAGTCTTCAGCTGGTAGTGCTGTTTGGGAAAGTTTAGCAGGGATGGCCTCGCTGGAAGACAGTAATGTCGATGTATGTCACTGGAGAGAGGCGTTGAGAGCTGAAAGACACATTCCATTTCCAGTTCACTCTCTGTCTGCTTCAAGCTTGTGGTTCAAGATGTGAGCTCTCAGCTTGCTGCTGCTGTCATGCCTGCCTGCTGCAGTGGCTCAGCAGGGATGGAGCCATAAGCCCAAACAAACCGTTCTTCTGTGAGTTGCCCTGGACACAGTGTTTTATCACAGCAGTTTAAAAAAAAAACAGTAGCGAATACAATTAGTAACTTGTTTTTCAAAGGAAACAAAACAATGGAACCCCACCTGTGTAACAAGACAGCAAATAGCAGGTGCCATGTTTCCTGAGGTTAAAGGGACACAGTGAAATGAAACGGGACTTGGTGGGTCAAGACAAACTTAGAGTTTGAAGACACATGTTTGCACAGATCTAGCTACATAACTGCTACTTTTCTCCTGCTGTAACCCACTCACCTGACCAGAAGGAATCTAAGGAAAGAAGCTTAAAGGAATGCACTCAGAAGCAGTGGCAGAAACAAGGAGCTGCAGGTCACATGGCACCAGTCAAGAAGCAGGAAGTGATGAATGCTGGTCCTCAGCTCTGTTTCCTCTTGGTTCAGTCTAGGAGCTGGCCCACGGATGCTGCCACCCTCATATAAACTGTGTCTAACATAATATAGAAACTCTCTCTGTATGCTCAGTTTGTTTCCATGGTTATTCTAAATTCCACCCAGTTGAGATGAACCATCACAGACTGTGATCAGAAAGGAACAGTAAATAGGGTTTGATTACTCTTCCTCCCAATTCCCGAAACACAACCCCAGCTTCTGGTTTCCAGCCTACAAGACAACCCTAAATTCCTAACAAAAAGAGGAAGGCTGAGAGCAGCACACAGCTATCTGAGCTGCTCAGACCCAGTCAAAGAGCCACTGCTTAAGGGCTTCGACAAACAGCCAGGCCCCAAGGCCAAGGGGCTCCTCTGGCCTCCAGTTAACCTCTCCTCCTCTGAGCCTATACACCCTGCATTGTTTACCCAAAAGTCCACTCAATGAGACTGAATTATCAGACCACAGCACAGCCATGCTCACGGAAGTCGGGGAGTGCACATCTGTCTCCTCTATGGCAGAACACTGTAAATCAAAGCCACAAAGTAGCATTCCCTAGGATTTTTCTTATCTTCAATGAGAAAGACATATAAATATACACACAAACTAACTCATAATCATATAAGAAGAATAAAAGTTAAGATAAAAATACAAAAACAAGGGCTAAGAGATAGCTCAGAGACCATAATACTTGCCACATAATCATACAGACTCGACTTCATGATCCCCAGCATGTCAAAAAGTCACACAGTGGCATATGTATAACTCACAAACTAGGGAAGTGGATACGAGCAGATCCTTGGAGCAGATCCTTCGCTCACCAGCCAGCCGAGCAGAAGTAGACAGAGATTGAGGAAGACCCTTAATATTGTACACCCACCCCCCCCACACACACATGTATCTACACAAAAACTTGAATATACAGTTTCATAAAGCACTCTTGACCCTCCTTATAGAAATGTAAGGAATTCATTCTTAGGTACGAGGCAGGCACAGAGTCTCTTTGTGAAGGACCTGGGCACCTCCATGCCAGCACGTCTTCCTACCCTTCAAACTATATTGTTCTGTTCTGGTCACCTTGCTACCAGCAACTGAGCAGAAACCCTACCATGTAACAGCTTTAATGGCACCGTTGCATCATGTCAACCCAACTGAGGTCTTCTGAATTCTAAAAGACGAGACGAGAGAAAGAACCAATTGCTCCATTTTGGACTCTATAGGCCTTGGGTCAGGTGATGAAGGGTGAAGCTTGAATGTCCTTGTGTGCATCTCTGCCCCCCTCACAACCTGCCCCCACCGAAGCTTCTGCCAAGCACCTGGCCAATTAACAAACCGTTATCCATTCTCCCAAGCAGATAAGCACTTGTGGGATGGTTAGCCAATAAAAAAACAACGTTTAGGCAGGCAAGCACCTGCTACTTTTAAAACAACAGAACAGGGACAAGAATGTAAGTAGACAGCTCATTTGTGAGTGTTCCCATGTGATGATACCTCTTAGGCCAGGCCCTCGCAGCCAGTGGGGTTTGAAGGTGAAGCTTTTTCAACCCTGCATCCATCTGGACAAAAAACAAAAGACTGCTGGACAAAGAATGCAGCATTTTTAGAAGCAACTGCTGAGTTAGGGCGGGCTTTAGTTTCCTCCCTTCTCTGCTCACCTATAGTCCTATATAACTCATGTATCTTTTTTTAAAGATTATTTATTATTATAAATGAGTACACTGTAGCTGTCTTCAGATGTACCAGAAGTTGGGCGTCAGATCTCATTACAGATGGTTGTGAGCCATCATGTGGTTGCTGGGATTTGAACTCATGACCTTCGGAAGAGCAGTCAGTGCTCTTACCCACTGAGCTATCTCACCAGCTTCATGTGTCTTATCTTAATAAATTAAATCATGTTAGTCTCAAATCCCACAATCCTACAAACTATCCTATCTGGACAGTCCTGCTTCCAGCCTGTTCTTCATGAATGTTCATGATCAATCAATGTTCTTTGGAACGGGTCAGGCACTGTTTGAGGTTCTATATATTTATCAACTCTTGCAAAGTTACCCACCAATCCTATCACCTGAGCTCACAGAGATCCGCCTGCCTCTGCCTCCCGAGTGCTGGAAGTAAAGACATGTACCCCTGAAAATATTGATTCAATTGAAGAATCAACTCAGTAGGAACAGAATGGAAGGAAAGGTGGCTATCTGAAAGTGGAGGCCACTCTGTAGGTGGGGTGCCCCCAAAAACACATTCAATAGTAAATAAATAATTTTATCCTTAAAAAATATGTGATTTCTCATACTGTAATCTCTGGATATAATGCTAAAATTAATTAATAGTGTCTAATTCAACTTGAGGAGCTTAAGAAAGTTATCAGAAAGGAACCTGGTAAAATTAAACGAAGGTATAATTTTAAAAACAAAGTCAAATTTTCACTGGAAGTATAAAATTTCATAGCATACTAAAGCTCTACTCAGAAGCAAACTCTTTATTCTTTGTAGATCTCTGAACACATCACTGTAGATCAAAGACAGGCCCACAAACTTGGAGGTGAGCTATTAATACTGTTGCTCTATTATACTGGAGGTCCAAAATGTTATAAATAACTATAAAGCGAAAAGAAACAATATCAACATTATTTGTGGTGTGTTTGGCTTTCTACAAAAATATTTGGAGAAATCTGTAAACCAACAAAGATGCTAGGAAAAAAAATACAATGTGTAGAGGTTAAGTCTTCATCGTCGGGACTCAGCGCCACCCCAAAAAACACACATCAGGGTGTCTGAGGGGGGATTTCTAGCCTGGGCTAACTGAGGCAGGGAGATGCTCTCTCTGCGTGTGTAGCACCATCCCATATGTGGCCCAGAGTGAATAGAGTAAAAAAAAAAAAGGGATCTTGATAGCCGCACCCCTCCCCCCTCTGCTTCCTGATGCACATGCCCTGTGACCAGCAGCCTCAGCTCCTGTCACCAAGGCAGACTGTACCTCCAAGCCCTGACCCAGCCTTTCCTTTCGTAAGTTGCTTTTGTCCGGTATTTTTGTCACAGCGCCAGAAAACCAACTAATACCCAAACTGGCTACTATACATTGGCAATAACCAATTCACGAATTTTGCAGATCTTTTATCTGCAAAAAGATCCCACTGGAAAGAACCGTAAGGCCAGCGAGTTGCTGGGGGATGGCTGACTAAGGTGTGGTGTGCACACAGGACAGAATGCACCATTACAAAGGCAGGAACCAAGGAGTCTGCGACACAGGAAAACTTCAAAACCATGACTAAGTAAAAGAAGCCAGAAGCAAGACGGCATTGATTGTATTGCCGGACAATCCCAGGTATAGAGATACAGAGGGTGGGCAAGTACACTGCCTGGAGCTGGGGCGGGTTTGTTGTTACAGGTGCTGTG
>NW_022196906.1:114338813-114396671 GCF_008632895.1 Mastomys coucha | reverse complement strand
GGGGTGCCTGGAGCTGGGGCGGGTTTGCTGTTACAGGTGCTGTGTATGCGAGGGAGGGGTGTGTGTGGGGGGGAGTCTGTTGCTGGGCAGACGGTTTCCTGTGAAAGTAACAAGGATGTTTTGAGATATGAGACTGTGCTGTTTACTTACTGCACGCCCTGGGTTTACTTCGAACTCTGAATTATAAGTGTTAACTGAGTGAACTGTGCCGCGTATGAATTATACCTCCATGCGGATGTTAATTTTAAAATGATATGAACAACTCTAAAGCATCCAATACAAGTCCCTAGAGCTTCCTGCAGAACGTTACAAAGCTTGATTACCGTCTAAAAGGAACGTTTTGTTGAGAGATCCTATCCATGAGTAAGACATGCCAACTGAAAAAAAAAAGGATGAAAAGTGTCCTTTCTGTAAACTACAGATTCAAGGTAAACTATGGCAGGACTTGGGGCGGGGCGGGGCAGAAGATCCTAAAGTTTATGGTCAAGCCCAAAGGGTCTGGAGTGGATATAAAAATTTTGAAGAAAAAGTCTTAGAGGGGATGATTTATTCCAAAGTTTTGGTAATTAAGTAAACCAGTATTAACCCAGGAATCACAAGACAAATGGGATAGAACAGAGTCAAGAGACAGATCCAAAAGAAAATCGAACCAAAATCAGTATCTGGCTCAGACGGCAACAGATAAATGAGAAAATAACAAATTACTCATTCCATGATAACAAGATAGATGGTTTCCATTACAGAAAGCCGTCAGACCTCTGCCTCAGACGACACAGAAATATAACTGTCAGCGGAGTCTCACTGCACAACTGCACAGGCCGTGGACTCCCACAAAGGCTGCGTCCTAGGGCAGACAGTGGTTGGTTCTAGTACAGCTGACCTGGTGGGACCAGCTAAGGGAGGGAGGGCCCCGCTTATGACGACTGCAAGCACCTCTGAGGTTGCAGGTGATGGACAAGCATCCATTGTCTCCATCCCTTTATTAAATTACCATTATTAGTCTGACCTGGGCCCAGAAGAGGTGTCTGAGAGTGAGTGGAGCAAGACATACGGTTCAGAGGTGAAAAACCCTGCAGAGAGAAAGGACAGAAGGCAGAGAGAAAAATAAGATAACCTTCCAGGGGAATGTAAGGCGTGGGAGCTTCGAGGGCAGTCGCTAAGACTAAACAAACCTGAACAGTTAAGACAGGAGAAATAGGAGCTCCCAACATGGTGTAGTGGACAGAGGAGCGTCACAAAGACCTGAGTTGTAATCTACAAACCCCACTGACGAAAACATCACAGAAAGGCTGCTCAGGTGTTATAAGTCTGCGAAAATGCAGACACTAGACACTCACATATGACCACAGACTTATCAAGGACATTTACTGCAAATCATAGAGATCTCTTACTGTCCTTCAATGGGTAATGTGTAAACCCAGGTGAATTAAAGATGAATCACGAGGGCCTAAGTTCAAGTCCCCAGAAGCCAGATAAAGAGACAGGCACTGCAGTGAACTTCGGTAAACCCTGCTGCGCTACAGTGAACCTGGTAGTAGAGATGAGCAGCACCCGAAGGGTCACGTGCCAGCTAGCCTGTCTGTGTGAAGACCAACACCAAAGGTTGTCCTCTGACTTCCACATACATGCTTGGTATAAGTAGGCATGCAAACATACATCATACTTACATACATATATACATACATACATACATACATACATACGCATGCACACACATCATAATACAAACCCACACATCATGTATACACACACACACACACAAACATAAGTCATACATACACACACAAAGTATTTTTGCTTTTTGTTGTTGTTGTTGTTGTTGTTGTTATTTTATAAGAATGGACAAAGCCACTGTGGTGGTTTGAATTAAAAATGTTGCTGCAGGCTCAGGGGTCTGAATGCTTGGTCCCCAGTTGGCAGTGCTGTTTGGGAAGGACCCTTGCTAGAGGAAGGAGATCACTGGGGGTGGGCTTTGAAGGTTTAGAGCCTGACCCTACTTCCTCTTCACTCTCTTGGCTTCCTGTATGATGAAATGTGATCCACCACGACTGCCCCAGCATTAGGAACTCACTCCCTTTCTGGAACATTAAGCCAAAATAAACTCCTTGCCCCATAAATAGCTTTGGGTGATGGTGTTTTATCACAGCATTAAAGCTAAGTCATAAATCTACAATGGTCAATGAACATCAACACATCTTTAGAGGTTAAAAAAATAATGACAACACAGAACCAGGTAAGACAGCCTTCCACGACAACTCACTCTTAACGCAAAGAGGGAGCAGCTGCTGATAGGCGAGCACTTGGTCCCAATGTGGCAGTGGGCGTGGGTTTAACTCCAAGTCCTCAAACATCCCCGTCTGAACTTCCCCCATGCTCAGGAAGAGTTTTCTATCTCTGGCTCCTAAGTGCACGTAACAGATGCCAAGGAGGACACAGAGCGGCAGGAAGCTCTCGCCGCCACAACCATCTGGGGAAGCTGCCTTGCAAACAGCCCTTGACCTTCACCTTGACTCACAGTGCATGTAAACTTGGAGAGAGCCCTGAACTCCTTAAGTCCTGATTTGCCTGTAACTAGAAAGGCTGTCGTCCTCACACCTGGAAGGGGGAGGTGCTTTACTGCACCCAGCACACAAAGACTGCCCATTCTCACCCCCACGCGCTACATCTTCATGGTCGATGGCACCTCATTTGGAACCACAGGAGACAGCTCCGGCCTGTCTGTCGAGGGTGTTTCCAGAGAAACTGAACTGAAGAAAGAAGACCCCACCTGAACATGGGTGGCACACGGACTGGGGTCTCACGAAAAATGGATGAGCTCCAGCATCATCTCTCTACTTCCTGACTGAGGATGCAGATGTTAGATCAGCCACTGTTCTGGCTGGTTTTGTGTCACAGTAACTCCAGTAACAGTCTGTGGCTGGAGTTATCACAGAGAAAGGAGCTTCAGTTGAGGAAATGCCTCCATGAGATCCAGCTGCAAAGCATTTTCTCAATTAGTGATCAAGGGGGTAGGGCCCCTTGTGGGTGGTGCCATCCCTGGGCTGGAGGTCTTGGGCTCTATAAGAGAGCAGGCTGAGCAAGCCAGGGGAAGCAAGCCAGTAAGGAACATCCCTCCATGGCCTCTGCATCAGCTCCTGCTTCCTGACCTGCTTGAGTTCCAGTCCTGACTTCCTCTGGTGATGAAGAGCAGGGTGGAACGTGTAAGCTGAATAAACCCTTTCCTCCCCAACTTGCTTCTTGGTTATTATGTTTGTGCAGGAATAGAAACCCTGACCAAGACAGCAACCTTGCATTCATGATCTTACAGCCATACCTATCCAGTTATGACAGACAGTGAGCGTCCTGGGACTGTGAGCAAAATAAAACCTTCCTTAATTGTTTTCATAAGGAGTTTTGTCACAGTGGTGAGAAAGAACACAACACTCCAAATAGCATTTGATGATCCGACAAGACGCTTCGACACAGGCAAGGACTCAGGGCTGCCTCACTTAGCCTTCTCCATGCCAGACCCAGCATCCTTACCTCCTCCTCCTGACCTGACCTCTCCCTGTAAGGTGCTGAGGGAACTATCCCAGTAACCCATCCATTCTTTCAAACTTGCCCTAGGTAGTGCTCTGTGAAAGGAGCCATTGGCCTTAAGAAAGAGAACCTTCAAACCTTTGGGGGATTCTAGGTTGGTATATAAACACACACACCTAACCAAGCTTTCTCTAATACCCCGAGGATGTGCCACCATAGTCCCACAGGACTGGGGAAAAGGCAGCATCAGCTCCCTAAACAACCCCTAAATCCCAGATGGAGTCTACCCAGATGGACTCAGCAGTGGGGGCCAAAAAGGGCCTTCCAATCGGAGAGCAGAAGGCAGTGTTTATAAGGACTTTCTGGAGATCCTGGATTTTATTCCTGTCATGACGGTGGGCGTCTGGGTTCTCCAGCCACCATTTTGCCACTATGTGGCGACATCCCCAACAGGTCATAGAGGAGTTGAAATGTTCTGATTCCACTCAACTTTTTTGTTTGTTTGTTTGTTTTTTGAGACAGGGTTTCTCTGTGTCCTGGCTGTCCTGGAACTCACTCTGTAGACCAGGCTGGCCTTGAACTCAGAAACCTGCCTGCCTCTGCCTCCCAAGTGCTAGGATTAAAGGTGCCACCACTGCCCAGCTGTCCATTCAACTTTTAACTTTGAGGAATTAAAAATAAAGTCATTCATACTTTTCATTCACATCACACCATTTAAGATGTGCACCATTTAAATGTACCCAATGGAAGAGAAATTCAGGGAGTAAACTGAACCCCATTAGTCAATGTCTGCTATACCTGGGGTCTGTTTATCACCCCATTAAAGAACACTGATCATCCTTGGATGGTGGGACAGCCAGCCCAGAGCTTAAGATCAAACTTTTTCTATTAGTTGTCTGCCAGAGATAAATAACTCTTGCTTTGATCTCATTAAAAAGGAAGGTTAAAAAAATTAAGCCAGAGACGGCTCACACCATTAATCCCAGTACTCCAAGAGTCTGAGGCAGGGGGAACACCATAGGTTTGAAGTCAGCCTGGACTATATAGAGAGTTCCATGAACCCTGAGCTATAGGTAAGACACCATTTTAAAGGACAAAGAACTAGGAAGGTCTCATTTCAGCTTGATAGGCGAATGATGTGATAAAGTTGAAATAAATGTTGCCTGGCCAAACTAAACAAGGTGACAGCTGCCTCTGGGGCTGCTGCCCTCCCTGAGTTACAGGGAAACTATGAAGCTGCTGCTTCTTAACCTGGGCACTGCATACACAGGTGTGGCTAGTCTATTAAAATCCAACAAATATACACTCTAAATATTTACTTATTTTATTTTGTTTTACTTGTGTATACATGCCTGGGTGTATATATGTATGCCATGTGTGTTCTATGCCCACAGAGGTTGGATCCCCTGGAACTGGAGTTACACGTGGTCATGAGCCAACACGCAGGGGCTGAGAACTGAGTCCAGGTTCTCTGCAAGAGCAGCCAGTGGTCTTAATGGCTGAGCTATCTTTCTACCTAAATATACACTTTCGAGCTATAAAACTTTTTGTAATTGCACTTTAATAACATGTTAAAACAAATTGACCAACGGCTGAAAAGCATTTCTGCTTTACCTGAACTCTGAGATAAGACCATTTCAAACACAATCAGAACTAAGCAGGCAAAAATGGAGGAGGTGAGGCGGGCTACTGTTTCTATGAGGCACTGTTTGGCCAGAGAGAATCAGATTGATCTAAATACCAAGCCACAGTCACGTTTTCTTACCCCATTCCCTCACCTTACCCTACCCTCACCTCACCCTAACCCCACCCTGGACCTGATCCATAAGACTGCTAGTTTAAAACCAGATGTGGCTAGCAGTTCATTTTCCCAAATGTGAGTGAATTGCACCCTTTCCTCTCCCACACAGAAAGATAAAATCCAGATCTCAAAAAGACTCCTGCCACAGACATCATCTCCAAAGAGACATACATGCTTGACTATAATATATACACACATGTGCCCAGAAACAACCATACACCACACAGGAGCGGGGCGGAGGGGAGGGAGGGCAATTTCTCCTTATACCTCCAGAGAGTCCCCAGCTAAAGAGACATCACTTCTGGTCCAGAAGCACCCCTCCATAGGTGGGGGAAAGATCAGGAAAATAGCTACCCACTGAATTCCAACCTAAGATGGAAAGCAGTCTTCAAAGCTTTGCCAAAACTAAATATCTCTAGAAAAAGATATTTAGAACTGCAAACAGGGTCCTGATGGTGCTGTCAAATCCTTGAAATAACCTCATTTCCATACCACTCCTCCTGCAAGATCCCTTGCAACATCTTCCCTCTACCTGGTACCACAACCCCAGTGCTTGTTCACATCGTACCAGGGAGCCCCAAGAGCAGGTGCGGGGAGGGGGGGGGAAGAAAAAGAAAAAATAAACGCCTGTCAATTATCCCAGGACTATGTGTAACAAACAGTGTCGTCACTGAGTGTCAGAGCTGCGACTGGAGGTCAGAGGGTGAGAAGGACATGTGGGAACAGGGAAATGGCAGGGCAGGAGAAACCTCTCTCCCTGGGAAAGTCTCAAGACACTAAAGAAAATGTATATTATAGGGTAGGGGGAGGGGCGGACAGAAATGTAGTCCATTTTCAAGGAATTTTAGGAGCTGATGGGAGAGATCCTTAGAGAAAGCCACCTTTCGGTGTGCCAGCTCCCTTCCCAGCAGCTTTGGTGTGTCTTGGAAGAGCGGCTGGGTCACACGTCCTAAGGACAAGGTTTATTTGGGAGACCAAAAGCCGAACACAGCCTATGTATGCACTGGCGCTTAGCAGAGTCCTCGACTCCACACTCTGCAGAAACATCAGTCAATTAAGTGACTAGAAGAGGATAGAGCCTCAGATGCTGCAACTGTGAGGGTTCCCACCACACGGACCTTCCACAGCACGCTCACATGGAAGACAGCCAGACGTTACCCCCAAAACCTCCACGGAGACCCTGAGGATGAGCTCGAGATCTCAACAAGTCTCCTGTTTTTGAAGATAGGAAATGAGAAAGAGAGCCGCATGAAGGGACACCCCGCCCAGTGCCTCACCAGCGCACCACCTCTCCTCTGGCAGCCGGGGGCTGAGCCCAGACGCAATCTGCCTTGGAGGTTAACGCTGTGCCCTGGTCGTGACCTTCGGCGAGTCCCTAATTAGTCCCATTTTACAAACATTGAGAGTCTAAAAGAGTCATGTGGCCCGTGCTGGGCAGCTGCCGGGTGCGCACCGGGTGGTTTGAGGCGCCCGCCGGTGCGCGGATCCCTTAGCAAGGTGCGCGGCGCACCGCAGCCCGAGCGCTACGTGGCCACCGGGGAAACGCAGGGGTCAACTCCCGCCCCCGCAGCCACGAAAAGGGGCGGATCTGACTCTGTCGAGGCTAAGTCCCCACCGTCTCCTCCGCAGAGGCAGGCTGGCCATGTCCCGCAACCCTAGCCCGGGACGCACACCAGGTGCGGGGGACCGCACGCGCGACATCTTCAGACACCCACCCTAAAAGTTGCGGCAACGTGGCAGGGGAGCGTGGCATCGAGCTGCGGGCACGGAGGGGAGGGCTCGAGGACTCACCCGGGGTGGCCGGCCTGGAGTGGGTCCGCGGCGGGGTTCATGGATGGCGGCCAGGCTCAGAGCAACCGCGTCTCGGATGGCCCCGGGTCACCTGCCGCAGCCTGCGTCCAGCGCGCGATCCCGAGGCTGCAGATCGCCGGTGCGCCCGAGCTGGGGCCGCAGTCACCGAGGGAGCCGGGCAGCGCGGACAGTACGAGGGCGCGCGGCGGCGAGGGAGGCGCCCGCTCCAGGCTTCCAGCCAGCGCCAGCCCAAGCCGCTGCGGCCGCCGCCACCTGCGGGCCCCGCTGACCGCCAATCACAGGCGCCCGGGGCGGCGGCGCGTGCGGAGGCGGGGCGGGGGCGCGTGCGGGGCGGCTGGCGGGAGCGGCGGCGACACCAGCGCGCCTGCGCCGGGACACCGGCCGCCTACCCCGCGGGTTCTTCGCGAGCTCCCCGGGTGCGCGGGTGGCACGCGCCGGGAGGGGCGGGGCGCATAGGAAAGAGGCGGGGCTGGGGCTGCGCGCACCCGGGGCGCTGCGGGCTGCGGCGCAGTGCGGTGCGGGGGTCGCGATCGGGAGCACCCCCATTGAACCAGATCTAACTTCAGGTCATCCCTAGTGTCAAAGTCAGGCTCTGCATCCTTGGAGACCTGCCTGCCTGAGAGATGGGTCGCAGCAACCTGGGCCTTCCTAGTCCGGGGAACAGCGCGATCTGCTGGCTCCAGCCTCACCAAAGACGCGTGGCGAGCCAGCACCAACATCTCTCACTTCACTGCCCTCCACCCCAAGGTATTTGTAAGACACCGTTGTGATTCCGATCTGGATTCCGTTCTTCTCCAGGGAATTTACTGAACTAACCACGTTCGCTCATTCAACACACCTCGCACTTGGCTCAGAGGGTTCTAATCCCGCGTGCGCCCCCTTAGCAGCTGCACCGCTGGGGTGGTGAGTCTTCGACTACTACCCGTGAGGAGTGCATTGGGGCGCGTGCTTGCAGTCCTTGGTCACCAAAGGATGACTAGGAGTTGAGATTGCCCCGCAATCTAGGGCTGCACTGCTCATTAACATCCAGCAAGCCCAGGGCCCAGGATATTGAGACCAACTACTTCAGCCTCTGCTGCCTGGCAGCAGTGACTCCATCAGAATAAAAGCTTCTATAGCGCTACAGCGGTGATTTCAAAATCTCAGGTCTAAATCCCAGTTCTGAATCTCATAGGTCAATGCGCTGAGGTCGTGTCCTATGTAAATGTATGCAGGGTGGATAGAAAAGGCGCCTTTGCGGAGCAGCGAGGGAGGAAAATTAAGAACGTGTAAAGCATTGAATTGGTTTCTCTAAAGAACCAGTTTTCTCCCTCGAGGGATTTTTAAACTGCCAAAATGAAAGAAAACTTATTTTGTGTGCATTTTACTTATTTTCCATTCTAAATCTGTTTATGTAGGCCTGGTTAGTATCCACAGTCCAACATTGAATGGGTCGCAAGACTCCCTCCTACCCTCGTCTCCGGAGTCCCAGCTCCTGCCACTGAGCACAACCAAAGGGTGCTCTCACTGGGGAAAATCTGGGTAATGATTGTGATGATTAATCGCAACTGTCAAGCTGAGACCATCTAGACTCTCCTGTGAGGTGCTCCTCTGGACATTCCACCCCAGGATTATCTTGGTTATGTTAACTGAGATGGGAAGATCTGTCCGCTGTGGGGAGCACCATTCCCTGGGCTAGGAGGACCTGTCCTGTCCGCTGTGGGCAGCACCACTCCCTGGACCGGGAGGACCTGTCCTGTCCGCTGTGGGCAGCACCACTCCCTGGGCTGGGAGGACCTGTCTGATGTGGGGAGCACCATCCCTGGGCTAGGATGACCTGTCCGCTGTGGAGAGCACCATTCCCTGGGCTGGAATTACAAGATTCCAAGACTAAGGTCGGTCTTCTATTTCCCAGAGTGCATGTTACATCACCCCGACAAAATCCCCTTGCCCTGGGCTGGAAAGATGGCTTATGGGTTAATAGCATGGCCTGCTCTTTCAGAGGGCCAGAGTTTGATTCCCAGCACCACATGTCAGATCACAACCATCTGTTACTCCAGTTCCAGGGAGTCTGAAGCCCTCTTCTGACCACACGAAGAAGGCATGCAAATAGCAGACAGACCTACACACAGGCGAAATACTCATAAAATAAAAATAAATCAAAACACCTATGTCCTTCTCGAACAAATCCAGTCTGTAAGAACTGTAAAGGCTGCAGTGATTTTTAAATATTTATTGTATGTGTTCATGGGCATCCAGATGCCAAGGCATGCACGTGGAGGTATGTGGTTTTGAATGAAAGTGGTCCCCATAGGCTCATGGGGAGTGGCACTATTAGGAGGTGTGACCATGAAGTATGTGTGCCCTTGTTGCAGGTGTGTCACTGGGGACAGCCTTTGAGGTTTCCAAAGCCCAAGCCAGGCCCAGTGTCACTCTGTCTTCCTGCTGCCTGTTGGTCCAGATGCAGAACTCTCAGCTCCTTCTCCAGCACCATGTCTGCCTGCAGGCCACCATGCTTCCAGCCACTACAGTAACAGACTAAACCTCTGAACCTGTAAGCCAGCCCTAGTTAAATGCTTTCCTTCAGAAGAGCTCCCAGGGATATGGTGTCTCTTCCAGCAACAGAAACCCTCAGGAACTAGATAACATTTGAGAGTTGGTTCTTGTCTCAGTCAGGGTTTCTATTCCTGCACAAACATCATAACCAAGAAGCAAGTTGGGGAGGAAAGGGTTTATTCAGCTTACACTTCCACATTGCTGTTGATCACCAGAGGAAGTCAGGACTGGAACTCAAGCAGGTCAGGAAGCAGGAGCTGATGCAGAGGCCATGGAGTGATGTTCCTTACTGGCTTGCTTCCCCTGGCTTGCTCAGCCTGCTTCCTTATAGAGCCCAAGACTTCCAGCACAGGAATGGCACCACCCACAAGGGGCCCTCCCCACTTGATCACTAATTGAGAAAATGCTCCACTGCTGGGTCTCATGGAGGCATTTCCTCAACTGAAGCTCCCTTCTCTGTGATAACTCCAGCCTGTGTCAAGTTGACACAAAACCAGGCGGTACAATTCTCTTCTTACAGCATGTGAGTCCCAGAGGTTAAACATCAGGTCATCAGGCACCCTTTACCACTGAACCATCTCAAGGAACCAAGACTGGAGTATTCCAACAGCGAGTAAGCCAAGATGAGATGAACAGGGTGGCGAAGACCAGCCAATGCTTACCTACTGCACCTGCCCCCGTACTGGGGAGCCACATCCCCTTGCTGGCCAACAGGGAACCACTTTACCTCTCAGGGGCCCTTTGCTAATTCTCTGACCTCTAGGAGCACACACACACACACATACATACATATTCACACTCACACACAATCACACACTCTCACACACATACACACATATTCACATATACACACATATATATTTATACAACACATAAACATTCACACATACACACATTCACACATAGTTATACACATACATATTTACAAATACACAAATATTCACACACACATATACTCACCCATTCACACACTCCCACACATATACACACATTCACACACTTATACACACATTCATATATATATACACATACTCACACATATATTTACACACACTTACACATACACACATTCATACTCACACATACACACATATTCACACTCACACACATATACACACGTACACACATATTCACACATGCATACATATATACGCATATATATTTATACACACACATAACATACATAGTCACACTCATACACACACATACACATATTCACATGCACATACATATTCACACACATACACACACACTCTCTAGAATCTAGGAGTCACATATGAGAGATAATGTACATCATTTCTCTTTCTCTGCCTTGGTTAACCTCACATGATATTTTCCAGTGCCATCTAGTTTTCCATGAATCTCACAATCCCATTTCCTCGACTGATGAGTAGAGCCCCGTGGTGTTTTTACACCATGTTTTTATTAACCACACATCTGTTGATGGACAGATAAGCCAGCTCCATCTCCCTGCTGTTGTGAATAGATCGGCAAGGAGGATGGAGGGATGAATGGTAGTTTCTGAGGTAGCATATAGAATCCTTTGGGTGCATGCCCAGAAGTGATAGAGAGATTCATTCTCACACAGACCTGGTGAAGATCTTGGCTTCCATAGCTGGATCCCAATCCTGCAAGGTAGCTTTGAGAGTGTAGACCGTCATGAGGCTGCTTCCTACCAATGGGGGCTGAGCTCAAAGGCTGTTTGACATGGTGTCAGTCTTTGCGAAGCTGGCTTGGCATTTAACTGTCCCATGCAACTCTCCGGGTCTAAGTCTTATCCCTTACCTAAGGATTTTGAGAGACAGGCAGAATTGTTAAAGGATTTTAGCAAGATCCCAAGTAAGAAGAAGTGAAACACCAAAACCAGAAACTCATGGGGCGGAGAGGCCCTGCCCCCACCCTAGGTCCTTCACTATGCGAAAAGACCTGCCTTGACTCCTCACCAGAGAGTAATACTGATTTTTTAAAATGTGTTTCTGAAAGGTTCGGCATCTTGAAGATAACTTGGGTGTCCAAGAGCACGGCAAAACAAAACAAATCAAAACAAAACTGTCCTAAACTGTGACTTCTGTATCCCTTTTTTAAAAAGATTTATTTATTTATTTTATGTATATATGAATATACTCTGTAGCTATAAAGATAGTTGTGAGCCTTCATCTGGTTTTTGGGAATTGACTTTTTAGGACCTCTGCTCACTCTGGTCAATACCGCTTGCTCTGGTCAGTCCTGCTCCTTCAGTCACTGACTGCTCAGGCCCAAAGATTTATTTATTATTATAAATAAGTACACTGTAGCTGTCTTCAGACTCACCAGAAGAGGACGTCCAATCTCATTACGGATGGTTGTGAACCACCATGTGGTTGCTGGGATTTGAACTCATGACCTTCGGAAGAGCAGTCGGTGCTCTTACCTGCTGAGCCATCTCACCAGCCCCTTCTGTGTCCCTTTCATCCTGAGCTGTCATCCAGCAAAATTCTGCCAAACTCAAGTAAGCTTCACTCCGTCCAGGGACTGGAGAGATAGCTCGATAGCACCTGCTGTTCTCACCGAGGACCTGAGTTTTGTCTCTAGCAGTTCCATCAGGTGGCTCACAACCATTTATAACTCCAGTTCTCAAGGATCTAGCTCCCTCTTCTGACTTTCGTGGGTACCTGTATACATGTGGCATGCATAGATACAAACACACAAATAAGAAAAATGCTAAGCCTTAAAACAAAACAAAACAAAACAAAAAACCCCCTATCCTCTCTCTGCCTCTCGTGACTAGAGGAGATCCGAGAGATCCATCTTGACCACTGGATAGGTCTAATGAATGCATCCTGTGTGGAGCTGTTTGGCATTTGAGCGCACAGGGAACTGTACCCCATCTTCTTTTAAAATGAAACTCAGACAATCTATTTTTCGGAAGATTGATGCGTTTGTACTGGCTGGAGAAGGATGTGTCCCGGGAGGTTCTGGCTAGGATTAAAAGAGCATCAATCACAAGACTAGTGTGCTGGTCTGAGCGCATCCCTTCCTGGACATGGGACCTGGGACATGTTCTTTAACCTAGCCAAATCCTAGGTTCTCCAAATGCAACATACTGTGTCATCTTCTCTGCTGCCCTGGAAGTTTTCTAAGTAATTGATACAATGTGTATGAAATTGTTTTGTGCATAACAAGATTTAGTATATGTTAGTTATGAAAAGTTATCATTTGTAACCTGGAAAATGTGAATTTACAAATAGTGTTACTATGCTATTTTTGGTGTTTCCTAGCACAGAAGTGGTAAAGTAGAGCCTTCACCTACTGCCCTGTACCAGCCAAGGGCCTCCCCTGTACCAGCCAAGGGCCTCCCCTGTACCAGCCAAGGGCCTCGTTCTGCCTCTTCTGTGCCACTTAGTACTCGCACGTGGCTTTAACTACTAAGTATTCTCTGGGATCCTGACTGACTGGAGGGGCACTGAAGTCTGAGCCATGTCAGATCTTTAACTACTAAGGAATATCTACAGGACTATGCTATTGAGTTGTGCATAGTCAGTCAGTATTTGTTGAGTGGACCTTGTAAAAATTAAAAAATAATAAATTAAATCTCATGGTAGTTTAAAGGTCTGCTCTATGAATAATCCTACTAAGACGACAGACAGAAAGGTGACCTACTGGAAAGAAAAAATCTTCAGATCACGTGTGCGACCAAGAACTCATCTAGAATATATGCAGAATGTTTAAAATTCAACAGTCAAACTGAACTCTAAGCAATCCAGTTTGAAAATGAACATACACACACGTACTTGAGTGCACACACACGCACACACACACACACACACACACACACACCATGAAGCAATAAATCACCAAGGATGATACCACCTGACAAATAGGCATCCAGAGATGGTCAATATCTTTGGCCACTAGAGAAATGCACACTGGGACTACACTGAGACACCAAGATACAGCTATCAAAAGGTGGGGAAGAAAACGGTGACAACAGCAAATGGTGGCAAAGGCAGAGAAACAGCGTCACGAATACATCAGCAAGAGCTTAAATGACATAAATGATTTTGGACAGAGATACCACAGTCTCTTTCAGAATCCAAACCAGACTTAATTTACAATGTAGCAAGCACCACCTCTGGTTTATCCCAGGATGTGAAAACTCTTGGTGGGCTAAGGAGATGGTTCAGCTTGGCGGTGGTGGTGCACGCCTTTAATCCCAGCACTTGGGAGGCAGCGATAGGCAGATTTCTGAGTTCAAGACCAGCCTGGTCTACAGAGTGAGTTCCAGGATAGCCAGGGCTACACAGAGAAACCCTGTCTCGAAAAAAACATTGATGATGATGATGATAATAATAATAATAATAATAATAATAATAAAATTAAAAAAATAAAAAGGAGATGGTTCAGTCAAGTGTTTGCCTTGTTTCTGTTTAATGCCCAAACCCATGTTAAAAAGCAAGGCATTTATAGTCTCCTGATGACAAGGCAGAGCCAGGAGGCTCCCTGGTCGCCAGCTTAGCCTACCTGGGAAAGTTCCAGGCCAATAAGAAACCCTGTCTCAGAAAGAAAGTGGAAGATACTCAAGGAACAACACTTGGGATTGTCCTCAGACCTCCACATAAATGACAACACTTGGGATTGTCCTCAGACCTCCACATAAATGACAACACTTGGGATTGTCCTCAGACTTCCACATAAATGACAACACTTGGGATTGTCCTCAGATCTCCACATAAATGCACCCACAGCATCTGTGCTGTGAACAAACACACCCAGATGATATGATATACTATGTTATATTAGCTATATTTAACAGTCCCATGGAAAATGATGCCCTCTTCTGGTCTCCATAGATAGAAGGCACACATTTGGTGCACAGATATACAGGCAAGACACTCATACACATACATACATACACACACACACACACAGAGACATACAAACATACACACATACACATGCATACATATATGCACATAGACATACAAACATACACACATACACATGCATACATGCAATCATTTTTAAATAGTAAAGATTATTTTTGTCCCTTAAACACAGGAAAAGTCTGAGAGTTACGCCATCAGGCATGTGGGTTCTGACGTTGTCCTGGGCAGGCTACCCCCTGGCTGCTGGAGAAGGCACTGAAGATGTTGTCCTGGCAGGCTACCCCCCTGGCTGCTGGAGAAGGCACTGAAGTCTGAGCCTGCTCATCTCTGAGGCAGCCCTGCCTGTCCTCTCTCTCCACCATGCTGCTGATCTCAGCCCAGAGCTGGGCTTCACGTAACCTCAACATGACATCCCATTGGGATTTTTTTCAGACACAAATCTACTTTTTAATGAGGTTAGATCATTGAGTCAGTTCTCACTGCAACATTGTATCACACAAGTATTGTATTATCACTTTGTAAACAACCATGCAGGAATGTTGCGCTTGCTTTTAGGCTTACTCCAGAATGCAGCGTGCCCCGCTTTTTTGCAGAAATGCAATCATAGAACCTTCCTCACACAGAGAAACACCTCCTGGAGCTCCTATCCAACTTTGAACCCAGCTGTGCCTTTTCAAACATAGCCCATTTTAGCAGAGGCTCCTCAGAGGCCTCGGATGGGAATGGGGGGGGGGTGATTTATTAATGAGACACCCAAAGGAGAGATGGGAGGAGGGGCTTACAGAAAAGAAGACGTCCAGGATTGAGTCCAATTCCTCTAAGCCCGTGGGGAGTTGTGAAGCATGAATTGATTGCACTAAAGCTGTCCCACCTTGAAGCAATGGGCTATACATTGTAACCCACCATCCATCAATGGTGGACTGCTCCGTGCCCTGATGAGGGCATATCCTCCCATGTGTGGTGACTTACAGAGAAATTCTCTGTGAGAGGCAGTTGCTAGCCCATAGGTATTCACACTCACCAACAGGAGACGAGGCACAAGCTCACGAAAATCAGCCTGCAAGAGCTCCTCCAGCATCACCCACCCTCTTTCCTTCCCTCCCTCCCTTCTGTCCCTCCTCCCTCTCTCCCTCCCTAAGACCTTCAGAACAAAACAGTACTTCAGAAAAGTAGTAAAGTTACATATCTGATGTTGATAAAATGCTTTTCCCAAGCTGGGTTCAAAAGGAACACATATGCATCCACACAATTGAAAATGAAATAAGCATCTAGATATTTGCGATTGGAACATAAGTTACCTAACACCACGAGTATGGGTGGAAGCTTTTAGACCTAAACTTCTAAACTCAACCTCTCAGGCTCCATAACTGAGCACAGAAGCACGAAGTACGAACAACCCCTGAGGCTTCATGACTGAGCACAGAAGTGCCAACAGCCTCTGAGGCTCCATGACTGAGCACAGAAGCGCCAACAGCCTCTGAGACTCCATGACTGAGCACAGAAGTGCCAACAGCCTCTGAGGCTCCATGACTGAGCACAGAAGCGCCAACAGCCTCTGAGGCTCCGTGACTGAGCACAGAAGCGCCAACACCTACTATTCTGTCTTTCAGCACAGGGATCCCCTAAGGTGTGCACTAACCATGGCTTCCAGATGGTAAGAAACACCCCTTCACACAAACCACGCCAGGCTTTCCTGTCAATAGCCCCACCTAGAGGCAGCAGACGGAAGTGTACAGTCCAAGTCAGGCTGTAGGAGGAAAGACTAGGGAGTTTGCTGTGCTTGGTGTAAACTGCCCCCTAACTAAAGGCTCTTGGGAGGAAGGCTTGGGCCCAGGACAGTTGTGTTCAGAGGTGGAGTTGTTAGCGAGTGACCAAGTGGATCACGAGGGCTCTGACGTCATCCGTGAGTTACCTGCTGGTGGGAGTCTGTCTTCGGTGGTGCGTCTGGAGCCACCATCTTGTCTTGTCCATACCTCCACTACACAGCTCTGCAATGGCCATCTTACTTCCAACCTTGCATCAGAGACAAATAGATCCAGGCAACCATGGGCAGCAACCACGAGTCACTGCTACCCTTCCCTCCTTCTAAGTTGTTAAACCAAGAATTTTGACACAGCCATGGAAAGGCAGTGAGCAGACTCCTTCAGAATTTCTGGACTTTAACAGCAATTAAGTAGAAGATGTTGCCAGGTGTGGTGGCACACACCTATAATTACTATCCTAGACAGATGCAAACAGGATCATCAGGAGTTCAAGGCCAGGCTTGACTACCTAGGGAGTTCGCGGTCATACGAAAGGCTGAGTCAAACAAACAAGTGAGCAACTTGTGTATCCTGAGGTGATGGAGCAAATAGAAATAGAAATGAGGAGAAAATAATGACTGTTTCTGGTAAGTATAATGCTTTTCTGCACGGTGGTTTTCAGAACATTGAATATTTTATTATGTAGCTATTGTTTCCTACAACATAACAGCTTTTAAAGGCATTGCTGCTCCTCTAAGCAGCATCGATTCTGCAACAGTCGAGCAGAAATAATCACAGAAGCTTGTCAATCACTGTGGCGGGGGAGGGGCAGGGAGCTCCAGTCCTGGGTGCTGCTGCTGGGAGATGCTGATGAGAACAGGGCAGTCTCATCAATGGTCCTTTACACGATGCTGATTTATGACTCTTAGGATCTTTCTTGCTGTAAGAAGCTGGCTGCCTGTAATAAAAGCCCAGACTCGGTTCATAACCTCCGTAAGTTAATCATATTACAGTGCTTCTCTGAATCCAGAGCTGGTGAGATCCATAGAGCAGAGTCAGCCACATCTGCGCTCAGGGCTAAAAGTAAACAGAATTCCCAGAAAGGTAGCCAGGACTCGTGTGTGTGTGTGTGTGTGTGTGTGTGTGTGTGTACAAGTGTGTATGTATGCATGTGTGGGTACACAGGTGTGTGGGTGTGTATGTATGTATTTATGTGATTTGTGTATGCATGTGTACAAGTGTGTAATGTGTGCACATGTGTGTAAATATGTGTGTGCATGTGTGCACATGAGCATGCATGTGTGAGTGTGTATATGTTTACATGTGTGTATGTGTGTATATATGTGTGGAAATGTGTGAGAATGTGCATATGTGTGTACATGTGTGTGAGTGTTCACACACATGTGAACATGTATGTATATATGAGTGTGCATATGTATATGCATGTGTGTGCACATATGTGTGGTGTGTATGTATGTATATATGTGATATGGGTAAGCATGTGTATGATTGTGTTTATGCATGGGTGTGTGCAAGTGTGTATATGTGTATACATGTGTGTAGATATATGTGTGACATTTGTGCATGTGAGCATGCATGTGTGAGTGTGCATGTTTATGTGTATATGGAGCATGTATGTATATGTGTATATATGTGTCAAAATGTGTGTGTGAGTATGCATATGTGTATGCATGTATGTGTGCACATGTGAGTGGCTGTGTATGCATGTGTATATGTGATGTGTGTAAGCATACAATTGTGTTTATGCATACGTGTGTGCAAGTTTGCATATGTGTGCACATGTGTGTAGATATATGTGACATTTGTGCATGTCAACATGCATGCATGTATATGTTCATGTGTGTGAACACGTGTATGTGTGTATATGTGTGTAAGAGAGTACACATATGTGTGTACATGTGTGTGAGTGTCTATATGCATGCATTGAGTGTATAAATGCACACACATGTGATATCTCCTTCCTGGCCACCCTCCAACTCAGTGTAATAATTTACTTGTAATCTTATTCACTGAGGTTCAACAACAAGCCGGCAATTGAATGACAGAATGCGGTATCCCAGACGACAGCAAGGCAGACAGCCTGAGCCTCGGACCCTCGGTTCTAACAACCTCTAGGTTGCATGGTGTCCTTATTCTGTGCTGCTTGTCATCTTGTAAGGCACTGTCATTTTTCTTACTCTGTGGTGCTCAAGGTTGTGACAAGGTTTCATGTAGCCCAGTCTATTCCCAGCACTATGACACCAAAGCTGGCCTTGAACTCCTGATCCTCAAAGTACTGTGGCCACTGGGACAGCGTGTGTTGCTGTGTCTCCTAATTAACCATCACTGGAATGTAAGCTGGGCTTTGCATTGTTCATTGCTGTATCTGAGCACTTTGGACTGAGCATATAGGAAATGTCCAGAACATAGCTATGACTGCAGAGAAACGCCAGAGGAAAACACTCTCCGGCCAAGTCAAGGTGCACACCAAATGTTCACACTGAGCTCCTAAATATCAGATGACCTGAATTTTCATGTATTTTGAAGTTCCTGTGGGAAATAAAATGTCTCTTTGCAGATTGAGAGGACAGTATCGGCGAGGCTAAGACTAAGCAAGCCTGGGGATGGGGGTTTGGGTCCCTTGGACCCTTGTAAAAGGCGGGGTGGCTGGGGTGGTGGGCTACAGGGTGACTGGGGTGTCCAGACTATAATTTGTCTCAGGAGGTGGAGATAAGGAATCCCCCGGAGCAGGAGCTAGCGCCACAGGGCATCCACATCAGAGAGCTCTGGGTTTACCGAGAGACCCCTCCTCAAAGAACAAAGCAGGAGACAGATGGGAGATGGGGCTTAACTTCAATGTTGGTCCTCCAATGTGCATGTGCACAGGAATACACACATGCCTGAACACATGCAAAAGCACATACTTGCATACCACATGTATATGCAGGAAACATGGAGAAAGAAACATAAGATAAATAAAATATCACCTGCTTATGGACAGTGTTTCTCAAAGCTCTCCCTAACCTGTGGTTAGCAATAGCCAGCAAGATCTGGATTCTACAAAGACGAGGCAAACAAGAAAGAAATAAAAGCATTTTCCACCTGGAACATGGGTGTAGAGAGGGATAGAAGGCATATAGAGGACCCTTCTACCATGGAGGAAGGAATTAAAGAGGTCCCTGCTCCCCCGGGAAACTACGAGAATAATTTGGAGAGCAGATGAAGAGAAAAGGTGACATTATTTAGCACTTCCAGAATCCAGAAGTGAGTCTTGGCTGGTCTCTGGGGGCACAGAGTGGGGAAAGCAAGTGGAGGCTGGGAAGGTGGAAACGGAGGCCCTGGAGGCAGATGCAGAAGGCAGAGGGACCAGCAGGTTACATCCCTGAGAATGAATTATGAATACACAATGGTCAGACCACAGCAAACCAAAACCTTTGTTGGCCTCTGGAATGATGACCCCAGAATGTCAGAATCTGGTCACAATTGGAGTTGTCTTTTAACCTTCACACACACACACCATGGTGCGCACACACATGCACTGTCATGTATACACAAGCACACAATCATTAAAATTAGACCCAACGGGATGCTGAGAATGAAGCAGGGGAGGGGTCAGGAGTCTGAGTTTAGTAGAATTAATATTTAGTGAGCCTTCTGTCTGCCAGGCTCGGTGCTCGGGATCTGTGAAAACAAAGACAAGTTCCATGGCTTGAGAAGAGTGATGGTCCCTTCTCCTGCCACTATGCTGCTCTGCTCTGTTCAGTTGATGTGACCTTAGGACATTCTCCTTGGGATCCTGTCTCTAATAAGGGAATCCTGGCAGGATCAGGGCCAGGGCTAGGACTGGACACTTGCACTGCATCTGCACCTGCACTGCACTGCACTGTGCCTGCTCCTGCTCCTGCACTGCACCTGCACCTGCACCTGCACTGCACCTGCTTCTGCTCCTGCACTGCACCTGCACTGCTCCTGCTCCTGCACTGCACCCGCTTCTGCGCCTGCTTCTGCTCCTGCACTGTACCTGCACTGCTCTTGCTCCTGCTCCTGCACTGCATCTGCACCTGCACTGCACTGCACTGCGCCTGCACTGCACCTTCACCTGCTCCTGCACCTGCACTGCACTGCACCTGCACCTGCACTGCGCCTACTCCTGCTCCTGCACTCCACCTGCTCCTGCTCCTGCACTGCACCTGCTCCTGCTCCTGCACTGCACCTGCACTGCTCCTGCTCCTGCACTGCATTTGCACCTGCACTGCACTGCACTGCGCCTGCACTGCACCTGCACCTGCTCCTGCACCTGCACTGCACTGCACCTGCACCTGCACTGCGCCTACTCCTGCTCCTGCTCCTGCACTGCACCTGCTCCTGCTCCTGCTCCTGCACTGCACTGTGCCTGCTACAGGCCTCTGCTCATGCTGCACACCCCACTCAACAAAGCACTTGAGAGGCCAGAGAGGGAAGGAAAGAAATTAATAACAATTAAAAATTAGACTAATCTGTCCTTTGTAGGACTCAGACACATTGGGCTTAATTTTAGTAGCTGTGTGCTTTAGAATGGGAGGCCACCCTTTTTAAACAGTTTTGTCACTGTGGCCTGTGAAGTCTTTGTCTCTTATCTTTCCAGTTCAAATACTTAATTAAGTATTTCACTCCCAGCACAATAGGAACAAAGATGTTGTCAGGAGTGACCACCTTCTTTCTTGGTCATCACTAACTGAGGGTCTTGTGTTAATGTAAAATGGTCACAGCACAGGTTAGCTGTGGTCTACCCATACAGGACAGCATCATGGTGAGCGGCAACGTTCAAAAGCTGAGGTCCACCCGTACAGGGCAGCAGCGTGGTGAGCGGCCACGTTCAAAAGCTCAAGGAAAAGAATTCCGACCTGATACAGGAAGGCTGGTAAGGGCAGACTCTCGAAAACTAATGAGGACTAAAGGAATCTTCCAATTTCTTTTTGTGTTAAAAGGTAGTTATATAATTATATGAAGCCAAACCTTAGCTCCAAGAAAAAGGGTTATTTGATGCCGCCATGCCTTCTCTCTGCACCATGATGGACTGACTCCTCAACTGTGGCCCAGGCAAACCCTTCCAGTTTCTTTTGTCAGCTTAGGTTGTCATAGCAATGAGAAAAGTGTCACCTGGCTTCTGAGGGCTCTACCTCCACCTCCCTCCTCACCTCTGGGCACTCAAGTTTCAGGGTTAGGGTTTCACACCCAGCCTTATGTAGGTCCTGCGGCTCCAAATTCAGGTCCTGACACTAGTGTGGCAAGTGCGTTACTAATCCACACTCCTACCCTACCCTACCAGCCCTAAAATGCAGGCTTTGATTCTATGAGTCCATGCTGTGGCCTGAGTGCTCCTGTTTCTAACATGCGTCTGGGCAACAGCACCATTGCTCATCCTGGGGCCACACGTGGAGTAGTGAGGGCCAGCAAGGAGCATAGACCAACATGGCTGCAAAGAAAAGAACCAAAGCAAAGTCTGACAACTTTTAAAAACATGTGTGTGTGTGTGTGTGAGTGTGTGTGAATGTGTGTCTGTGTGAGTATGTGTGAGTGAGTGTGAGTGTGTGTTAGTGTGTGTAAGTGTGAGTGTGTATAAGTGTGAGTGTGTGTTAGTGTGTGTAAGTGTGAGTGTGCGTGTGAGTGTGTGAGAGTGTGTGTGTGTGCGTGCATGTGTGCACATGTGTACATGTGTATAAGTGCCACAGTGCACACATGAAGGTCAGAGGAACTCATCCTCCACCATTTAGGACCTGGGAATCCAACACAGGTTGCCAGGCTTGGTGGCAAGCCCCTTTACCTGGGGAGCCATCTTGCTGGCTCCAGTTTTTACATTGAGGGCAGAATTGCTGGGCACCCAAGGAAGCTCTGGTTGGGAGTGCAGTGTGCAAGGTCACCCTCTTGAAAACACTAAGCAGGTTGAGGCCTGTGAGAACAGAAAGAATAAAGTGCAAGCTAGCGGCTAACAGTCGAAATGGCCATTCCCTAATCAAGTGTCACTTATGGAATGGGCAAAGGATCTCATGGGCCAGCAAACAGGTTAGTTAGTAAGGAGGAAGAAAAGACAGCAGAAGACTCGAATTACAAAAGTAGTGAGTAGGGGCTAGAGAGGTGGCTCAGTGGGTAAGAGCACTGGCTGCTCTCCCAGAGGACATGGGTTCAATTCCCAGTGCCCACATGGCAGCTCACAACCACCTGTAACTCCAGTTCCAGGGGATCTGATGCCCTCTTCTGGCCTCTATGGACACTGCATGCAAGAAGTGCCCAAGACATACAGGTAGGCAGATACTCATAAGAGCAAAATTTTTAAATAATAATAAATGTCAAGCATAGTAAAAGTTTAAAGTCTAGAGCACCATTCGGGACTATAATCATTTTAATTTAGATTCCATGTTTTAGTTTTAAATGATCACAAGTAGGACTTTATTACCTACAAGTGATCGGAAAGCAAATTATTGAGGAAGTTTTCATTCAAGGACAGAGGAGGAATACTTTTCACCAAGCAAAATCTGGAGAGTGAAAACCAAAGTGGAAGATGTTCTCCTTGCGCCAGGAGCTAGCTCATTCCACACACGGGTGCTAAGTGGATTCTGGGGAGAGCTCTGCATATCTGCCACAGTCTGCGCTTTAATAATGTTCTCGCCTCAAGGCATAATGAGATTATCTTCCACATGCTAATCCGCTCAAAAATCCATCAAGCTGTGGATCTGCTAATCCTTTGGATAGGATAAAACCATCCTATAGATCTGCTAATACCATGCTATGGATCCTCTGACACATCCTATGGAAGTGTTAGCATTGTCCTATGGGCCACCTAATCCTTTGGACCTGCTGACACCAGGCTATAACACCAGGCTGTGACCTGCTGACACCAGACTATGATCTGCTGACACCAGGCTATGACACCAGGCTATGACCTGCTGACACCAGGCTATGATCTGCTGACCAGACTATGATCTGCTGACACCAGGCTATGACACCAGGCTATGACCTGCTGACCCCAGGCTATGATCTGCTGACACAAGGCTATGATCTGTTGACACCAGGCTATGGACCTACTGACACCAGGCTATGATCTGCTGACCCCGGGCTATGATTTGCGGACACCAGGCTGTGACACCAGGCTATGATCTGCTGACACCAGGCTGTGACACCAGGCTATGATCTGCTGACCCCAGGCTATGATCTGCTGACACAAGGCTATGATCTGCTGACACAAGGCTATGATCTGCTGACCCCAGGCTATGATCTGCTGACCCCAGGCTATGATCTGCTGACACCAGGCTATGGACCTACTGACACCAGGCTATGATCTGCTGACCCCAAGCTACGATTTGCTGACACCAGGCTATGACATCAGGCTATGATCTGCTGACACCAGGCTGTGACACCAGGCTATGATCTGCTGACCCCAGGCTATGATCTGCTGACACAAGGCTATGATCTGCTGACACCAGGCTATGGACCTACTGACACCAGGCTATGATCTGCTGACACCAGGCTATGGACCTACTGACCCCAGGCTATGATCTGCTGACACAAGGCTATGGACCTACTGACACCAGGCTATGGACCTACTGACACCAGGCTATGATCTGCTGACACAAGGCTATGATCTGCTGACACAAGGCTATGATCTGCTGACACCAGGCTATGGACCTATTGACACCAAGCTATGGATCTGCTGACACCAGGCTGTGACACAAGGCTATGATCTGCTGATACGAGGTTATGGATCTGCTGACCCCAGGCTATGATCTGCTGACCCCAGGCTATGGACCTACTGACCCCAGGCTATGATCTGCTGACCCCAGGCTATGGATCTGCTGACCCCAGGCTATGATCTGCTGACCCCAGGCTATGATCTGCTGACACCAGGCTATGATCTGCTGACACCAGGCTATGATCTGCTGACCCCAGGCTATGACCTACTGACCCCAGGCTATGGATCTGCTGACACGAGGTTATGGACCTACTGATAGACACAATCCTACGCAACAAGAGCAGATAACTGATACCCTGCACACATCAGTCAGAGCAAAACCTGGCTACACTGACATTGAATACATCCTGCATTGGCTCTGAAAGAATCTATGACCTTGGAGATCTAACAAGAGACCCTACACTGAGGCAGTATCCTGGTGTGAGACCGTTCGGGGTGGGGGTGTCTGAACAAGTGTCCACTCACCCTGGGTAAAGAACAGACCAATTCTACTAAAGTCCAAGCTGACAAGCCGAGAGGTGACTCTCCCATTCCCCAAGAACTTGTCTCTTCATGGCGTCAGTGTCCACCAATAGCTTTTGCCGAAATAAAACCATTGTCCACACTGCAGTTTAAGGGGACAATGGTTCTGTAGATTTTCTACACCTAAGTCAGTATTCTTCTATAAGACAAATGGTGAGTCTCTCTTGTAACAACATCTCTATTTATCAAACACTCAGCTCATTAAATCTTTCCCGTTTAGTTTTTATTTGAGGATATCATACATGTAAACAATGTGTTTTGATCGTATTGCCACCCTGTCCTTCCCTCCAGCTCATCCCAGCTCTTCCCCACCCAGTCTGCCTTCTAATTTCATGAACTTTTTCCTTTTAACCACTGAGTCGGTGCTGCCTGTGTGTGCATGGGCATATACAGCCATCTGCCTCCCGGGGGACATCCAAGAAGAAAACTGACACTCCTCCTCCAGCAACTACCTTTCCCCTTGGCGGTCCAGTTACCCCCTAACTTCCATGTGTATGCCATGGCATGAGGACACACACACACACTCACTCACAAAATAAATAAGTAACATAGTAAAAAAGATGACTATCTTGAGTCTGTGTTCAGTTCTAGGCCAGCATGACAAGCTTCCCTTTAGCTTTCCACTGTGTTTGCTTACTTGTTCAAAATTAGAGCGTACGGCAGGTGGTTCTAGAATGGACGGCCACCAGGGTGGGGATCCCAAGCTCAGTGTTCGATCCCACGGGGCTTACCTTCGAGGCTACCCGGCTGAGTTCTCTGCAGCCCCACCAATCTGCCATGTGATTCATTTGAAATACAGTTAGATGTATCTGTTAGTGTCTGTGTCTTTGTTTTAAGGTTTCCCTCACAAGCTTACTGGGTTTTTCTTTTCCATTTTATTTCTATTCATATAAAGCACAGGCATGATGTCAAAGCAGAACTTACACAAATCCGGATAAGGAGCAAGGTGCCTCCACTCCACTTCTGTCTAGGTCAGTTCCGCTACTGCCGGCTTGGCGGTGGTTTCTGTCTAGGTCAGTTCCGCTACTGCCGGCTTGGCGGTGGTTTCTGTCGAGGTCAGTTTGGTCACTGTTGGCTTGGCTGTGGCTTTGTTGGTGGTTTGGTTTACCCTTGTATGTCCTTTCATAAAAGGTTGTCTTCACTGTCAACATGACTGGGTTTGGAATCACAATTCTGGATGTGTCTGTGACAGTGTCCCAGAGATGATTAAGGGAGAAGGGGGATGTGAACACACTATCCCATGTCCTAGGGTCCTGAAGGAAGCGACATGGAAAAATAATTGCCCATATTCCCCTCGGCTGCTCTCTGCCCTGACCTGATGTAAGGAGTCTCCGCCCTGCCCTGATGTAAGGAGTCTTAGGACTATGTTCCTGCCACCTCAGATACTCCCATACCTTCTCACCCTGGTGGACTGTCTAAACAGTGGGCCAAAACGAATCTTTCTTTAGCAACTTGCTTTTTTTAAAAAGGTTTATGTGTATGAGTTCATGCAGGTCAGACGAGGGGGTTAGATCTCCTAGAGTTGGAGTTATGGATGGTTGTGAGCCTCCATGTGAGTGCTGGGAATAGAACCCAGGTCTTCTGAAAGAGCAGGCAGTGCTCTTAACCACAGAGCCCCCTTAAACTGACTTTTTTTTTTGGCCAGGTATTTTGTTACAACAACAAAATGTTGGGGAGTTAGTCTAGAGTCATGTATACAAATGCTAAAGTCTGAACCCCAAGATCTGGTTACCCTCAAACAAGTGACTTCTCACATATACCAGCCTTTTTGTGAAAGCCTTGCTTCCCAATTTAAAGCTATCGGTTAAATAAAAGTGGCTACAGCCAATTATTGGAGAGAGTGGAGGTAGGCTTCCAGTCAGGTAAGGTGCAAGAGAGGGAGAGAAAGAGACACATAGAGAGTCAGAGACAGAGACTGAGAGAGACAGAAAGGGAACAGGAGAGAGCAGGAGGGAAGGAGAAAGAAGAGAGAGAGAGCAAGGCGTCTCCATTAAACAAGATGGGCCAGGAGTGTGTGGCCATAGAAGTGTCCCCTGAGCACAGACTGATGGAGCCCCAACAGCCTGGGCGAGACTCAAACAGCAGTAACTCGGGGAGCACAACTAGGAAATAGCCAGCCCAGCGTAGAAAAATAGTTTAGGGCTAATCGCCCAGTGATTGTGCTAATGCTGATTAAATAAATCATAGGACTCTGACTTGATTATGGGAAGCTGGTCAGGTCATAAATAAGAACTAATAGAGCTAATAAATCTATTTTACAACAACAAACAAATTCACTTATTCCCTTTTATATCAATTCGTCTTCGTTAATATTTTCACTCTGAAACTCCAAAGTGCACGCTTAGAAAGGTCAAGTAATTTCTGGGCTCAGCAAGCCAAGCCGAGGAAACGCCACACAGGCTTCCCCATCCGTGTGCCTTACCTTTTCCTCTAACCTTTGCTTTGGTCATAGTTAAAGTTGCTAATTCTCAAATCACAGTTAACAGGCAAGAAAACACGGCATAGATATTTTTATGTTCTGAGAACATTCCACTTGTTAGGGCGCCGCCCAGCTCTGTCTGGAGAAGCCGCTTGTTGGATGGGGCTTGGAATCTCCGTGTTGTGCGGAGATTTGGATCCTGGAGGTTATTTTTTTGAGAGCTGAACATCCTGGAAAGGTTGTCTGCTTCGTCGCCTTCCCACACGCCTTCTGTTTAGCCTTGCTTTAGGCTCCTCAGCCGAGAGGCACATCGCCTGCATAGTCTTTGAAATGTGATATAGTAGACGGTTGATACCACTGTCAAAATCATGGTAACGTGGTTCTTTCTGTTTGTTCTAGAACCAGCCCGAGATTTTATGCTTTTTTCCTTTGTAACTTTATTTTTATTTTATGTGTGTGCATGTGTGTGTGTGTAGAACATGTGTGTCTGGTGCCTGTGGAGACCCAAAAAGAATGTTGAATTCTCTGGAACTGGAGTTGCAGGTGTTTGTGACCACAACATGGGTGCTGGGAACTGAACCTGGGTCCTGTGGAGGAGAGTCCAGTGCTCTGACCACTGAGCCACCTCTCCAGTTCTATGTACTTAAGTTTTAGACTTTGCTCAATATTTTGACAATGTTTGCATTTACTTATCTGTGTCTGCATATGTCTAGAGGCCAGAGGACCACAGGTGTTCCCTCCTTCTGCCTGTGGCTTCCATGGATCATAACTCAGGCCACCAGGGCTGGCATGAAGCACCTTTAGCCACTGAGCCACCTCCCTTATGCCAACTTTTACTTAGTCACTTGTTCATTTATTTTCAGACAGGGTTGTTCTGTGTAGCCCTGGCTGTCCTGAAACTCACTTTGTAGCCCAGGCTAGCCTCCAACATTTTTAGCCCCAAATTTTGCAGGCAGTATATGGAGAAACAGTGCCAAGTTATAGAGATCGGGACCCTCCCTCTCACCTTGCTCAGGCTGGGCGTCTCTGCCTTGGCATTTAGTTCCTCTAGTCTTGGTCCTGTCCTTCATAAAATAGTGCTGGCTTTACCGTTGTATCGCGGAGACTGAGTGAAAATATACAGAGTTACTGTTTTTCCTTGCTGTAACTAAACATTGACAGCAGCAACTTAGAGAAAAAAAGGACTTGTTTTTGCCCCTGGTTTGAGGGGACCTTAATAAGCACCACAGGGAAGGAAGGAAAGGCCTCGGGAGTGCAGGGCTGCATGCTCACACCTCAGAGGATCAGGGAGCGAAGAAGGACTCAGGCTGGGCTATCAACCGGCCCAGCCCGCCCCAGAGACAGGCTTCCTCCACCTAGGCTTGCCCTCCTAAGGCTGTAACAACCTCCCAAAACACCAGCAGCAGCTGGGGACTAAGTGTTCAAACACATCAGCTTGGGGAAGGGGGGGGCACTGTGCACTCGAATCACCACATACATAACAGTAGCCGATGACTGTGCACTCGAATCACCACATACATAACAGTAGCCGATGACTGTGCACTCAAATCACCACATACATAACAGTAGCCGATGACTGTGCTGAGGCTGCTGGGATGAGGCTGCTGGGATTCTCCTCAGCTGAACGACTCATCTCTCGGCACCATAGGGATTTCTCTTCACAGAGGGAAGATGCTGTGCTGAATGAAGCCTTTTGCTTTGTTTACTTTTATTCTTCTCTCATATATTACATATGGACTGTAGTCACCCCTCCCCTGGCTCCTGTACTCGTAGACTAGAACCTAGGTCAACTGTCATCAGGAAAGCTCTCAAGTTTTAGGCTGATAGGAGCTAGAAGCAGAAGAGACTGGCAAGTGACTCAAGATGGATGCAGAGTTTTAAGGATGGAGAAGACCAATGTGAGCAGAGAAGGGGACCAATGGAGAAGGGGAGGGAGAAGAGGATTGTGAAGCATGAGGAAGAGTGGACCAAGACTCCTGTGAGATCAAGACATCCTGCAGATATGTCAGCCCATCTCCAAGAGTCGGTGCTGCTGTGGCTCTCACTGGATTTTCTCTCAAGCTCCCATGTGGGAAGCCACTTCATAAGCACATCGCCATTACAAGATGGCGATGACATCTGGCTTGCCGTTAGCATAAAAACGCCTTGTGCGCGTGTGCCTGTAAATCCCAACGATCTGCGGCGGAGTGCCTTTGGTCACGTCAAATGGCCTGATTGTCCCACAGCCTATTATGAGTCGCCACGTCTGAGGCAGGCATAGAGCTCTATATAAGGGAAGGGTTTTGAGATAGTCGGGGTCCTCCTCCTCAACTGAAGCTTGTGATCTCGCTCTCAAGATGCATTAAAGCTTGTACTGCAGAAGGATCCTGTGTGTGCCGCGTTGTTCCTGCTGGCGGGAGATAGCGCGGGACACTCCCAGGGATGTCTGCTTAGACATCCTCTGAGAGGCTTGAAGGGGGAGAGGCTGGATAAACCGCTCTCCTATTATGCCAAGGGACAAGACAAACAAGTAAGACATTCTGTGGACAGAACAAGCCCAGTGGCCAGAGTACAGCTAGATGTGGCGGTGTGCCAGTGGCCTCTCTTTGTCCTGCAATCTTTTTTTTTTTTTAAAGGAATTATTTAATTGGGATGGTTTACAGTTTCAGAAGTTTAGTCCATTATCATCTTGGCAGGAAACACGGTGGTGTGCAGTAGACATGGTGCTAAAGAAGGAGCTAAGAGTTCTGCATTTGATCCACAGGCAGCAGAAGAAGAGATACACTTCTTCCAACAAGGCCACACCTACTCTAAAATGGCTATACCTTCTAATAGTGCCACTCCCTATGGGCCTATGAGGCTGTTTTTATTTAAACTACCACATGGACAGAGGTGTGTTTGAGGTGCCAGTTAGCCCTGCCAAATCAAGGAGATTCAAGTTTTGTGAGAGACTATTTTTTTCTCAAGGAATTAGGTAGGAGTTATTGAGGAACACACTTGACATCAACCTCTGGTCTCCATGGGCAAGTGCATGCATGTGCAGAACACACTTAACCACCGGAACATGTTCATATACCACACACACATATTTGATTAATTAAAAAATAGAAGCAAAGAAGTGGTGCACTTCTAATCATGAATTGATGGACAAATAGACAGATAGATGAAGACAGATAGATGAATTTAGCAGTACTGAAGGTCCCAACCAGGCTCCCTCCCATACCATGCTAACCCCCACAGAATAACATCTTCAATCCCATAAGTTTCTTCTCCTCTCCCCTACACATTTCCTTCTTTCTTAAGTTGGCAGGGTGGGGTAGCTACCCTACAAGGCTTTGCCTTACATTAAACTCTGTCTCTTGACCTAAGGCACTTGGAGGTTGGTGTAGATGCCATTTGCTTTTTCATCCTGCAATCTTTAAGAATCCCATGAGTCAAAAAAAAAAAAAAAAAAAAGAATCCCATGAGTCACCTCAGGAGCAGGGTTAAATGACTCTGGAGTTGGGCGCCGTCCCCTGAGGGTCGCCACTTCCGTCCCCCTGTAACAAGACTGCCCTGATGTTGGAGCTCAGTCAGGCTTGTTTCTCTGGTAGACATCCCATCACTGCTGACCAGCAGACATGGCTCCTGTACGGTTGCACGGGCAATGTGTTGTGTGCTCCTGGAGGTGCTAACATTGACAGCTGTGTAAATGCTCACCATTCTGGAATTATCCAGGAAGGCTGAGCTAGCTAGCTAGTGCATCCCAGAGATCCAAGTGTCTCCAGCCCCTCCCCCCCTCATCCCCAGTTCGGTGAATCTGTGCAGCTACTGCCACACCCAGCCATTTTTTCAAATGTGGGTTCCAGTGATTGACAGTGGCTTCCACTGACAGGATAATCACGTTTCCCGCTGACCACTCAGGTAATGACAGAAGGAAGGATGGTTTTCACGAAAGGTCTTTGGTTAGAGGACAAGATTGCACAGGACTCCTCGGGGCCTGCAGAGTTTACCGCCAGGCCTGATAACAAGGTTCATAGCTGTGGGTAGGGGAGAGAGGAAAGGAAGGACCAGGTGTGGGTTCCACACCCTGCTATTGTGTTCCCCCCCAAGTCCACTGTTCATAGTTACCCCAGATTGTCTATAAGTCACCTTCACATTAGAGCATGGAGTTACAGAAACTGTTGAACACTGGGCTTTAACTTAGTCACATTCGTGAGTTTGTTTAAGAACTATCAACCAAACATCAGCTTCTCTGCTCTGCACACTGGAGATGCTCACCCAAACATCAGCTTCTCCTCTGCTCTGCACAACTGGAGATGCTGGGCTAAGTATGTATGGTGCCAAGAGCAAGAGGAACACGGACTCATGAACTCACTTACAATATCCTCTGGGCTCGTCCTTCCCAAGTCCTTCCTTCTTGAGTGTCTACAGAAGCCACAGACGGTGCCAGAAAGCACAAAGTTACCTCCTGCCTTCCTCTTCTGCAGCCCTCATGGGTGATTCCTCCCTCCCTTCCAGCACTGCACCCCACCGCACCCCCATTTCTGACACTGCTGACTGCTTTCGATGAGCCAAACACCCTCCACCTAGCCCCAGCCTCCACATGTAACCCTCGTTTGTTTATTTTCTGCAGCGGAAGGAGGAAGTTCACTCTCTCCTGAACTGTCTCTTACTCTCCAACTTGTAAAACCTTCAGTAGCGTTTATTGCCTTTAGTATAAAAAGCAAGCAGTTAGCTTGTCAGATAAGAGTGCTTATGATCTGGTGCTACCCACAACCCACACATCCAGTATCCTGGGCAATTCCTACCCCACTTTCAGGAGAGAGCTGTGTGGCCACAGGAAGAGGACTTACCATATTCCAGAGTCACCTCACTTTCTCAGTGCCCTTCCCTCGTTTCCACATTTGAAAGACCTACTAAAGCCAAGGGTGACCCCTAGACCAGTGGTTCTCAACCTGTGGGTCGAAATAGTCTTCGGGTTGGGGTCACCAGAACATGAGGAAGTGTATTAAAGAGTCGCAGCACTAGGAAGGTAATAGTCAACCGTCCCCAAGACTTGACTGGATCTGGCATCTAGTAAGAGATGCTCTTACCAAACCAGCATGTCCAGGGAGAGCTAACGGTAGAGGAAAGAGCGCATGTGCAGACGGGCTCCCAAAGTGCATGTGCAGACGGGCGCCCAGCTAGAACCAGGTTCCAGGACGAAGAGGTTCTGTGAGCCGTCTTCGCTTCTCCCTGGCGCTGCTGCTGTTGCTCCGGTCCTTCACCATTGTCAAGGGCAAATCATACTACGTACTATGATCCAAGAAAACGGCTGCTGCATGAAGACCACACTCTAAATGGAGCTAGGATTCGATACGTCACCTGGCTCTCACACTGAGGAATCCAAGCTGAAGGCTGTAGCTACTACGGGAGGTGGGGGAGGGGTGTCTAATGTCCCAGAACATTCTAGAAACAATATACCGCTTCCACTCCAAGCAGCAACTTCCCTTTGGCTTTCTCTGTTGGAGGTGATGGATTTTGTTTGTTTTGGGTTTGGTTTGGTTTGCTACATTAAGGAATTTTAGGTAAAACCTTGGATTCAATCCACTGACTTGGTTCAACCTCACTCCCTTTCAAATAACAGTTATATCATTTTGTGCAAATCAGGTTTTGTTTAGGAATGTTATGTCGCATCGCTAACTTTATATGGCTATAAATGGAAAGAGGCTTCCTTTAACTCGAGGGTGGTGTTCTGCAAGGCGCAGTGACGTCGACTTCAAGGCTACTGGCTTCCTGAATTGGACTTCTGTGTTCCCAGGCTGTTCTGTCCTATTTCATTTCAAAATAGCATTCACTGTGCGAGATGCGATCTCTGAACGCACCTGTCAGTACCCGAAAATGAGCTGTGCCCCATTTCTTGTTTGAAGGCAAGCTATTTCCTCGTACTTTAGTCACTAAGTGAGTCTCTCTCTGTACCCACAAGGCCCGTAGAATAACTGAAGTTTCTGTATGTTTCCGTCTATTTGGAGAGAACCATCTGTCTTTATTTCGGTTCTGCACAATTACAGCTACTTGCAGACATTCGTCAAGGCCCAGAAATCAAAATTATAAGGCACTGCTGGTTGGCCTTTTCACTGGAAGCAGCCTGGATGGACTGAGTGAAAAAGGACATTGGGAAGGCATCCACAATGCAGACCTAAACAGAGACACCTTCCTTGCAGTGAGTGGAGATGAAGGCAAAGGCCAATGGCTGCACAGGATGCTAAGAACAGAGGACAATTGAGGTCTAAGCCTAAGACATTTTATACACTCACTTGAGGCTCAGGGAATATTGCAGAAGAGGGTGAGGAACTTGAGGCTCATGGAATATTGCAGAAGAGGGTGAGGAAATGATGTCAGAGCCACAGGTTTGGAAAGGCCGCTGGAAAATGCCATCTTCTAAGCAGGACACAGGCAGATGTGGAAGCCAGGAGCTCACAGTAGTGATGCATAATGATACATGATGCACAGAAGCCAAGCTCTCCTCCCTCACAGAAGGGATGCCCCCCCCCTCCAGGGCCTTACCACATACTGCTGATCTGTTAGTAATTGACAGATGCTAAGGGAAGGGAAGGCTTGGTACCCAGCTGAGTATGCACTGGTGAGTCCTCAGACCTCAGAAGTCAGTTCCAAACTCAGGAGCACAGAGATGGTCCTGACTAAACTCTGTGATGCACTAACCAGAACCCAAACTAGTAAATAGGGAAATAGTTTACAGAGTGGCCTAATAGGGAGAGAGGGAAATGAGTCAAAGTACATAGTGCATGGGATAAAATTGTGAGAGAAGAGAATTTACTAATAAAAAATATAGCAAGTGGGAGGAAATGAAAAGAACAGAAAAGCTTTGAGTCTCACTAGCAACAAGCCTTGGTGCTCCAGGTGTTCCAGGGCTCCAGGTGTGCCAGGGCTCCAGGTGTGCCAGGGCTCCAGGTGTGCCAGGGCTCCAGGTGTGCCAGGGCTCCAGGTGTTCCAGGGCTCCAGGTGTGCCAGGGCTCCAGATGTGGTTGAGCTCCAGGTGTGCCTAGTGCTGCTCTGGGTTTGGAAACATGAAGGAATGAGTCACAACTCTCTTGGTCTCTGATAGTTTGTATATGCTTGGCCCAGGGAGTGGCACTATTTGGAAGTGTAGCCTTGTTGGAGTAGGTGTCTCACTGTGTGCATGGACTTTAAGACCCTAGTCCTAGCTGCCTGGAAGCCAGTATTCTGCTAGCAGCCTTCAGATGTAGAACTCTCAGCTCCTCCTGCATCATGCCTGTCTGGATGCTGCCATGTTCCCACCTTGATAATAATGGACTGAACCTCTGAACCTGTAAGCCAGCCCCACTTAAATATTGTCCTTATAAGAGTTGCCTTGGTCATGGTGTCCGTTTACAGCAGAAAAACCCTAAGACTGTCTCCAACTGCAAAGAGATGTTTTCAGTAAGACGTGCCAATAATACTCTTTTAATTTCTACTTATATATTTTATGGTGTGTGTGTGTGTGTGTGTGTGTGTGTGTGTGTGTGTGTGTGCGTGCGCGTGCATGCATGTATGTGTGTCCACATGGTGGCACCTGGGTTCTTGGGTCAGGACTCTCCAAAACCTTTTCTCTGGAACTCATTAACTCACCTAACCTGGATTGGCCAGTGATTCCCACAATCCACCTCTCTCTACCCTCCCAGAACTGGGAGGCAGGATCCAAACTCAGGCCCTTGTGCTTTCCTGATAGATTGATCTCCCCAGTTCTTAGTGTAAGTGGACTTTCTGGGCTACTTTATTGGGTTCTCATATCTACCTCCCTTCCAACCCCCCAACACTAAGTAGGAGAGAAAGAAGGTTGGGGAGAGGGGGTAGACCTCTTTACAATACTTCCTGCTGCTTAGGGGAATCAGCTTCCTTGGGACAAGTCCAATCTTTGATGTCAGGAGGCCCAGGTCTCTCACCCTGCTGCTGACCTGTGGGTGGGGCGTGTGTTACTTAAAAAGGAGGCAATGTATAAATGAGATATTTTATTGTAGGAAGGAGAAAATAGGCCAGTCAAGTAGAGAGAAGGAAAGGAGAGGAAGGAGAGGAGAAGAGAAGAAAGAAAGAGAGAAAGGAAAGGAAGAAAGCAAGAGAAGAACAAAGAGCAAGAGAGGAGAGAGAGCAAGAGAGGGGGAGCAAGAGAGGAGAGAGAGCAAGAGAGGAGAGAGAGCAAGAGAGGAGAGAGCAAGAGAGGAGAGAGCAAGAGAGGAGAGAGCAAGAGAGGAGAGAGCAAGAGAGGGGGAGCAGAGAAGAAATGAAGAGCGAGAGAGTGAAGAGGGGCAAACCACCCTTTTATTGTATGAGGCGTGGCATGTCTGGCTGTGGTCAGGTGACTGGGTGTAGGGTCCAGCCAGAATTCTGGGAGCTTGGGGCATTGTCTGCCTGATAGAGCACGCATCTCCTGCAGGGGCAGCTGTGAGGGGTTGTGACTGAAACAGGAACCAAAGACTCAGGGAGTTACAGCCAAGCTCCTTCTGCCCCCTGCAAGCAGAAATTGCCCTCAGGGCCTCTAGAGCTCAAAGCTAAATACTCGACTAAGCCGGAGTTACCTAAGCAGACCACTGCCCCACACTGTCCCACAAGGATATCCAATTTCTTCTTCTCATCTCTTTGCTCACAACCACTTGACAAACTGCAGCAACAGAAACCAGCAGCAGCTGGACCCTCTGAGCCCGTGCCCTCTTCTGGGTTTCTGACAAAAGTTCACAAAATTCCAAAAGGCACACACTCGCAGAAACTCTCAGCAGCTGGCGAAACCACAGCCCTGCTGAAGCATGAGACAAATCATAGTCACCCGCTGTGACGCAGCCTCCTGTCCCACACCTGGGATCAAAACAAAAGCACACTCGCATAGAAACCAAAACTCTCACTACATCTTAGCAATATTCTTAAGTGCTTAGCCGAGAAGAAAGGTCTAGGAGACTTGCAGAAAAGATCTGGGAGGAAATATGGATTACTGCCTGTGCACACACGCTTCACACACATGCAGGCTTCACACATGCTTCACACACACACTTTACACACACGCACGCTTCACACACACACACTTCACACACACGCACCCTTCACACACACACACTTCACACACACGCACCCTTCACACACACACACAGGCTTCACACGCTTCACAAACATGCTTCACACGCACGCATGCTTCACACACATGCTGGGAAGAGGTTCCTTGATTCTTCAGTTCTCTAGACCACTCCACCTGCACCACATCAACATCTCCTCTGAGGGTTAGACAGCTGCCCTGGACCTGCTGGGTTCCAGTTCTAGAACACCTGTGATGGCCTGGCCTCCCCACCAGTGCCTGGTTCAGGGTACAATAGACCCCGCTGACATTTACATCCAAGGTTCCCCTTGGGGGTCATGTAGAGGCCACGTGCAACTAAGTCCATGCTTTCCCTCATGTGGCCTCTGTTCCACATGCCTTTCACATTCTCCCAGAATAGAGGGGTGCCCATCATCATGTTCAGAACAGTCCACCCAGGCCAGCTGTGTCCAGCCATACTACAAAGTTCATACCCAAGAGCCATACAGTTGCCCTGCTAGTTAAGGTCAAAGTGTACCATTGTCGGGATAGCATTCTCAGCTTGACACAATATGGAGGACTGTCTTCACTGGCAGGCCTTCTCTGACCTTATCTGGGGAGTTCAAACCCCTGCATGCCTCTACCTGCAGAATGACAGGTAACCTTAGTTAGATTACAGTTCAACTTCCTTTCTCCCATTCCTAAGCCTTTAGCCAATGACCTTTGCCCATCCTGAATGTTTCTACCCCCAAGTCCTCCAAATTATATAAGCCTTGACTCACCTCAGGCACAGTTGCTCTGCCTCCCTGAAGCTGGTCCTGTTGTTGTCATTTATCTTACGTACTCACTGCTCACAGGGCTTCCATACCCTCCAGTCCAGTCCATCTTCTCTGCTTCCTTTGCCCTTATGGACTGATATCTGTTGACAATCCCCATGGGCAGGGTGGGTCACACCATACAAACAAGGAAACAAAGCAAAGATGCCAGTCTGGGCCTCCCTCAACCCGTGGGGGAACAGGGTCCTAGTCAGGTAGACAAGGCATTGGCGAGGAAATGACAAACAGACACAAACAAGGTAATATGCTATCTGAATGCAATTTGTACAAAGTAAAAATCAAGCTTATATAGTATACAGAAAACAGGGCAAACTACAGAAGTCTTGTAGGCAGGAGACAGCTACATCAAGGTCAGTGAGAACAAGCAGCCAGGTGCAAGGCGGAGGAGCAGTGGTGTCCTTCTTCTTGGGCTATTTTGGCAGCCCCAAGATAAACTCTCTGGATCTGTCTGAGACAAGTAGCAGAAGGTCCTATACTAGCATTCCTTGGCTGTAACATAGATAATTAGTGATGGAAGCTCTACAACTTCTAACTTCTCTCTGGCATGTAAAACAATTCTGCCTTGTGTGAGACTGCTCTGATAACAAGTGCCTAACTGCTATCTCTAACTCTTGAGACACCCTGTCTGATAAGACAGCTTCTTTGTAAAAATCCCAAGCTAATTACAGCTAGGAAATCAATTAGGATTATTGAAACACTGTGAAGGCCAGGAAATAATGTTCAAACTCAGTTTAGCTAATAACAATATATTTCTTAGGGCACCTTTATGCCTGAATAAAGAAAGCACGCAGATCTCTCCACAGACTTTAGCAGAGACCAATCTGGAACATGACTGAGCTAGGAAATGTCAGCGACTGGACTACCTCAGGAGACTGGCTGGAGCATACGCCTCAGGTCTAAGATCAGATTTTTAGGCCTGTCCAGACACTGGACAGACGAGTTCTGTGTGACACAAAGACACTCGGGACTAGACAGATAGCTCAGTGGTTAAGAGCATCTGCTGTTCTTGAAGAGGACCAAGCTCTGTTCACCCAACCCATGCCAAGTGGCTCACAACCACCTGTAAATCCAGCTCCGAGTAGATCTGATGCCATCTTCTAGCCTTTGTGGGTACCTGCACTCATATACACACACACATACATACACACACACAGTCATACTCACACATTCACACACACTTTGTCTCTGTCTCTGTCTCTCTCTCTCTCTCACACACACACACACATACACAGAGTCACATTCGCACACATTCATATACATACACACTCAGATACACAGGGTCATAGTCACACATTCACATACATTCTTACTCTCATACACACACTCATACACACACAGTCACACACACATTCATACACACACACACTTATATACACAAGGTCACACACATACACATACACACTCTCTGTCTCTCTCTCTCACACACACACATACATACAGTGTTGTGTTGGGTCACATTCATAAACATCCCGGATGGCAGGAGGCCCTGAGCCCAGGCTGGACACACCTGGAGTAGCGTCTGCACCAGGTGGTTGGCTGAAGAGTCTCTCACCTCTCTGGTTCAGTTCTGAGTAGCAGAGCCTTGTGCTGGAGGAGGAAGATGGGATGCAGAATCAGAGCCTAATTTACTGCATCGTCTCTGTTTCATAACCTTCTTCCAATGCAAGAACCACTGGTCCACAGAGAAGGAGCTTGGGAGAGGAGCTCATAAACAGAGGAAAGCCTGTTCCCTCCAGGCATCTGGAAAGCCCTCTCTTGGTCTTCAGTTGACAAGAAAATTACATAGGGGGTTGGGGAGTTGGCTGACTGGTTAAGCAGTTACTGTATAATGTGAGGGTCTGGGATCCGATCCCCAGAACCCATGTAACACGGGGACATCATAGTGCATGTCTATAATCTCAACACTCCTGTAGAGAGAGGAGAAGGAGGGCTGGGAGAATCTCTGGAAGCTAGCTACCAAGCTAGCCTGGACTACACATCAACAGACAAGAGGCTTTGGATCAACATCTGACGTCATTCTCCTCTGACCACCACATACATGCTGTGGCATGTGAGCACCTGCAGTAGTCACACACGTAGTCACATAATTCTATATAATATTATTAATATAATTATGGCAGTATGTGCCCTTGACTTCTAATTTTCTTTTTGAGTTGGAAGTCTTGCTATGTAGCCCAGGCTGGCACACCATCTTACTGCTTCCATCTCCCAAGCAATGGGTGACAGGCTGACATGTGCCCCCACACTCAGGTCTGACTTCTGACTTTTACAGATCATTTAAATTAGGCATTCCTTCACTAGGGCGTTGAGGATAGCCTGGAGTCTCCTGGAATTGAAGCTCTGCCTTCCCACGACACCCTGGCTATCCAAGCAAGATGCACAGAGCTGAGCCCATCCCCCCCAAAACAGCTTCCATCATGAGCTCCCCAGAGGAATTAAAATCTAAGTTGTCTTGAAGTATTTCTGTATGCATTAGTGGTGCATTGAGAAGACTGGAACAATTAACGTTATCTTGATTAATGAACCTAACTTAGCTCTGTAATCTTTGATGCACCTTCCCTCCTGCCAGCAGGAATTTGGGACTGAGTTTGTGCAGCCCACCAGGCAAGCTTCCTCATGGCTATAGCTGCAATGTTACATGGTCGCTTTGTGTAAGATGAAGCAGTCACTGCTAAGGTTGGAAATCCGACGGTCACCGTTGTCAACTCTGACTGGATCATGGTTGTGACTCAGTTGACTTCTGTGTAAAGTGGGGCTCATGATCACACCACCCTCAAAACTGTCCTCACACTGAGACCCCCCCAAACAGCCTTCACTTCACTTGGAAACCCCATGGGAATAAAAATGGTGGCCACCTCCCCATATCAGTAGAGTCGTGAATTCTCTGAAGCCCAGATGTGCTTTGACTAGGCCTCCGGTATCACAGAGGGCCAACCTCTGGGAGCCGTTGTTCTGTGGGATAGTTCTGACCTTTGCTGCTCACTGCAATCGGCTGGGAACCTGTTAAGTACTTCAATGCTGTGTTCCAACCCTGAGACACTTCATGCAATTGATTTAGAGTGGATCCAGGTTTGGTTTCCTCACTGCTCTGCAAGGCCGGACACAGCGGCGCCTGCTCACAGTCCCAGTACTTGGCAAGAAGTGGCAGGAAGGTCATGAGTTGGTATTCAGCTGAAATAGAGAGCTCAGGCAAGGCTGGACTGTCTAATGAGACTGAAAAAGGGAAAAAGAACAAACGGCCTAGAGAGGGGTAAAGAGGGGAGAGGGGGCATATAAGCCTGATGACCAGAATTCAATCCTCAAAACCTACATGAAAAGCTAGCCATGGCTGCCAGCCTCTGTCAATCTTAGCATTTCTACAGCTGTACGGGAGGTGGACACAGGAGGATGCCTGGAAGCCCATGACCCAGCTAGAGTATGCAGTAGCCCTGAAGAAGGAAACAAAAAACAAACAAACAAACAAACAAAAAAAAAACAAAAATCAATCAAACAAACAAAAACCTATCTGAATAAAGTGGAATGTACTCCTGAAAGCTGTCTGATGACTCCTGTGTGCTGTGGCACACTTGCCCACCTTCACAGAATGAGCAAACAGGAAAAGGAAATAAAGAGGTGAAACCACAAATAGATAAGTGCGTGTTTCCTAAGAGCTGATGCTGGATAGCAGGGATGGATGAGGGCACTGTTGCATCTCATGGTCCAGAGGAGACTCGAGGTGATCGCAGCCTAGTCTAACACTAGAGGTCACAGACCCCCACCCCCGCCCTGTGCTGCAGAGTACACAGTAATGCCAGTGGGCACCAGCCCAGCTCAGCATTTCAAGAGGTCCCTGGGGCCAGATATCCAGGGACATGACAGTGAAGGAGAAGCGGGAGGGGTGGGAGGGGTTAGTAATGAGAAGGGGGGGGAGGAGAGGGGAAGGGAGGGAGAAAGGGGGGCAGGCAGACAGACAGACATCTGGAATCTCTACACGGTTGACCACCAGGCCAGAAGAGCAAGATGGAGCTTCAGAATGACCTGATGCCGTTGCCACTCAACCTTTGCTAGGCAAAGTCCCTCAAGGGAGAACATTGGTCAGGTACCAGGACAGTGGGTCACTCTAAGCCAAGGCTGCTCCACCTGTGTGGTCTCTTTGCTTGTGCCTTTCCCTCTAGTCTTCTGCCATGCTGCAACAGAGCCAGGGGCCTACCAGATGCTGGAATCCATGCTGGTTAGATTTTTTTTTTTTTTTTTTGGCCAGTAGAATCACAGGCTGAGCAAGTTCCTCTTTACTTAACACATTGCCCAGCCTCGGGAATTCTGTTACAACATCACAAAACAAATGAAGACATCTTTGTATTCTGAATTTCCCAATAACGGCCACTTTTCCCTGGCCTGGTAGTACATTTGTGATCAAGAGGAGAAAGAGGGAAGGGGGGAGAAGAGGGAGAGGAGGAGGGAGAGGGAGAGAGAGGAGGAGGGAGAACAGAGAGAGGAGGAGGAAGAGGGAGAGAGGAGGAGAGAGAGCAGAGAGAGGTCCATCGAGTCTGAAGGTGATACCAAGCAAAGAATAATAAGAAATAAACTGAGCAAGTAATACAACACGCACTTCACTGAGCACATTCAACCAGAAGAATGTGAGTGGGGAATGCTTCAGGGTGAAGAACTGAGGCTCCAGGGACAGCAGTAACTGTGGCTTCCTCAGAGAGACAAGACACAAGACATACTAGGGGTTTTGTTTTGTTTTGTTTCACAGTTTTTAGTGTTCTCCTTCTAAGATCAGGTTTCTGTTTTACTCCTGGGTCAATAAGCAAAAACTCTGGGGGCTCAGAGAGCATCAGGTGTGTCAGCACCTGTCAGCCTGTTCCCCTGGGCCTGGGCATCTTAACGTGTGCTGGACCACTCCCCACAGCCAACATCTGCATCCCTGAGGCTCAGGTCTCCCACTGTGCACAGAGCAGGGTCAAGGTGCATGTGAACATGTGAAGACACTTAGCAACCCCAATGAGAAGCATCATCTACGCGGTTGCCCAGAGCTCCCCAGAGTTCCCCCGAACTGAACTCGGATCACCTGACACTCAGTAACTCACCCTTGCCTCTGCCCTGTTCCTGCTCTCTGCCTCTCTGTCTCCCCCTTGCTCTGTTCCTCCCTCTATCATCTCTTACAGGAACAATTCCTCCTTGGGAATCCGCTGCCCTTGGTTCAGTGCTGGGGATTGAACTAAGACGGAGGGAGTGCCAAGCATGTGGGGACATGGGAGGCTCCACGATGCTGAAGTCACCATCCCACACAGTCTTAAATCTGGTGCTCACGAGTTCCCAGGCCTGGCTTGTTTGGCAAGAGTTCATTTTCTCCAGTCCACTCTCCTCTGTGGTAAGCCAGACAAATTGACTCCTCCAACAGGCATGCCCTCTCTCAGGGCCCAGTAAATGTATTACCGACTATTGAATTAGGAAGGAAGTTGACCGCTTGCCCTGTTCGCTCAGCAGACTCTGAGTGGTGACTCATATCCCAATGTCCTCCCTCGGGACAGACATGACTCACAGTGTCTGACACGGGGTGGCTTCTGAAATGCTCGTTCTGGAGTAGGCCGAGGCAGAGAAGACACCCATCAGGTTTCAATCACTCAGATGTTATGGAGTACTGGATACGAGGTACGGAAACTTAATATCTCCCAGTCACCGGGAAGCTGAGCTGAGCGGTGAGGACACGAAACAGAGAGCCACAAGGGGAGAGAGCAAGTGGTAGGCAGACCCCCAAAGGCAGCGAGTGCCCAGAGGCTGTTAGGACGTGCTGAGGGAACGTGATAAGATGAGTGTGTCCAGGTACAAAATGGTGACCCTGAAGAAAACACTATGGCCTGTGGAAGGTTGCCCCACCCCCACCTCACTGTAAGACCAAGGTCAAGTCATCAGGCTGGGTCTGTGGGTGGCCAGGAGGACCAGAGGTTGAGAACAAAAGATAGCCAAGGAGAAGAAAAGAACATGTGCTAGAGGGGACTGTGCCCCTCTGCCTGGGTCCATCCCTCCACTAGCCCTCAGATGCTGGAGGGGACTCTGCCCTCTGCCTGGGTCCATCCTTCCACTAGCCCTCAGATGCTGGAGGGGACTCTGTGTCCCTCTGCCTGGGCCCTTTCCCCCATTGCACTACAGAGCCCAGTGGTGTAATGGTCATCTTCAGAACTTGTGCAGATTTCTGTTTTGACCAGTTCCACCTAGAACCATCCAGCAGTGGGGATGCTGGACAGCATGACTCCCATTCAGTTAGGACCATCCAGCAGTGGGGGATGCTGGACAGCATGGCTCCCGTTCAGTTAGGACCATCCAGCAGTGGGGGATGCTGGACAGCATGGCTCCCGTTCAGTTAGGACCATCCAACAGTGGGGATGCTGGACAGCATGGCTACCGTTCAGTTAGCTACCATGAGGCCCTATGTATATCATGCCTGAGGGCCACTCTGGCCAGGGCACAGTTGGCTTTGATTTTATTATTACTTGTTTATTTTTAGTCTCTCCTGTCACTGTGCTTGGAAGATTAAGCTGTGGTTTATTCAACTCAAATGCTGTGAGCTTCTAAGGTCAGCTCACAGAATAGGGGTGCTCATCATATAGTGGCTTTTCTAGCAGCGGGCAGAATGTTGGACTCATGTGTGTGTGCGTGTGTGTGTGTGTGTGTGTGTGTGTGTGTGTGTGTGTGTGCATGCACACGCGCGCGCTGTTTGTGCTGTATGTATGTTGTATGTGTAGTATGTGTGCTGTGTGTAGTAAGTGTATGCTGTGTATGTAGTGTGTATGTGCTGTGTGTGTGCTTTGTGCTGTGTGCATGTGGCATGTTTGTGTGTGTAGTGTGTGTCCTGTGTGTAGCGTGTTTATATGCTGTGTGTGTAGTATGTGTGTGCTGGGTGGAGCTGTGTGTGTACTGTGTGTGTGCTGTGTATGTGTGCTGTTTGTGTATGTGTGTGACAGAGAGAATGAAAGAGAGAGAGGAGGGGGGAGCCATCTCTCCAGCTCTGGAAACATTTTTGATCAAATAATGAGTAGAGAGCAGGGATGTGGCTGAGCATCTCACACTGGGTAAAGCATTCCCTTTTGCAGCATCTCTGGCTCCAAGTGTGGACAATGTCACCACTGAGTCCTGCACTGTACGTGGTGGCCTTCTGCTCACTCAAATCCTCAAAGTTTGCAGAGTTGAGCCCATTTAGAAACACTGCAAGAGCATTGGGACAGAAAAGGCAGTGCGGAGGCTTCCAAGTCTAAACGTCCTCAGCTGCCTCGGGACGCGCGCTCTGTGCTCCCTAACTGGACATGAGACATCCTCAGCCGCCTCAGGACGTGCGCTCTGTGCTCCCTAACTGGACGTGAAACACCCTCAGCCGACTCAGGACGCGCGCTCTGTGCTCCCTAACTGGACATGAGACGTCCTCAGCCGCCTCAGGACGCGCGCTCTGTGCTCCCTAACTAGACATGGAGCCTGCTGTGGAGAAGGGATCTGCAGGTGAGGGAGGAGAGGAGGAGGCCGATGGGATGAATGTGATCAAACTACATTATGTAAGTATGAAAAGTCATAATGACATGGAATATTATATATAATTGATTACGTAAACTTAGGCTGAACAGCATGGGGAGGGGCCCAATATCTGCTACAGTATCCACAAAATGAACAAGAGATGGTGTGGAGGATCTGCCTGTGTGTTTGTAAAGACTGGAGATGGCTCTGCTCGAATCCTGCTGCCACCATGTATGATGATGAGAGCAAATCCTGTTCCTAGAGTCAGAGCCACCACGCCTAAGCGCTGGCTCGGAATAGCTGTTAGGAAGAAAAATGCAAATGAGACTGTCTAATTGCAAATTGCTCAGGCCCACTTTGATGCCTGTGGTGCTAAAGCCAAAGCTTTCCCAAGCAGATCAGCGCTGGCTCCTCCATTCAGAAGCTCAGCTGCCTCCTTGGCAGGGAACCAGGGCCGCTGCAGACTCACAGTGGCGTGCCCACTCTGGGGACATCCAGACATGTGGATCTAGCTAGTCTTCTCATTAAAGATACAGCTGGAAGCTGGCATCCTCCACATCTGTTAGGGTGTGGACTTAGGACCTTGGCCACCCTTGCCGTCCGTTCAGAAGGGTCATCATTGAAGCAAACCCAGTCAAAGGTACAAAAGGATGCTTCCATCTGTGGCTAGAAAGCACGCCTAGCCATGCTCCGCGTTAGGAGTTCCCAAGCTTCAATGCCTTCATCTATAAAATGGGAGCATAGCTCAGTGTCTAGGTCAAGGTCACCCGCCAGAGGAACCATAGCTTATCGTAGAGTGGATTATTGGGAAACGCTACATCGCTGAGCGTTTTTATATCCACCCTAAGGATGGAATCTTAGGGTAAGTTACAGAAAAGCAAGCCACACTCAAACAAGCTTTAATCTTTTTCTTTTAACATTTTTAAATTATATTTTATCTATATATGTTATTGCATGTGTGGGCACATGCACCACAGCATTACACATGGAGGTCAGGTGGCGAATGCAGGCGTTGGTTCCCTCCTTCCGCCCCTCCAGTCCTGGGGATTGAACTCAGCTCTTCAGATTTGCTGATCAGTGCCTTTACCTGATGAGTCATCTCACAGGCCCCACATTGGTTTATTTTATTTTTTTATTGACAAGTCATTCATTTACTTTATATCCTGATGAACACTTCCCCTCTCTTCTCTCCTCCCAGTCCCTCCCTCCCCCATCTACTCCTCCTCTCCTTCTCTTCAGAAAAGGTCAGGCCTCCCATGGATATCAACTAGCCAGGGCATATCAAATTGCAGAAAGAGTAGGTTCATCTTTACCTACTGAGGCAAGACGAGATGATAGCCCAGCAAGAGGAAGAGTCCCACAGGCAGGCAATGCGGTCAGAGGCAGCCCTGCTCCTGTAGGTTCATATTTACCTACTGAGGCAAGATGAGATGATAGCCCAGCAAGAGGAAGAGTCCCACAGGCAGGCAATGCGGTCAAAGGCAGCCCTGCTCCTGTAGGTTCATCTTTACCTACTGAGGCAAGATGAGATGATAGCCCAGCAAGAGGAAGAGTCCCACAGGCAGGCAATGCGGTCAGAGGCAGCCTTGCTCCTGCTTTAGGAGCTCCACAAGAAGATCCAGCTGCACAACTGCTACACGTGGGCAGAGGGCCCAGGGGCATCCCGTGCATGTTCTCTGGTGGGCAGACCAGTCTGTGAGCCGCTATGGTGCCCAGGTTAGTTGATTCTGTAGGTTTCCTTGTGGAGTCCTTGACCCCTCGGGCTCCTATCACCCTTCCTCCCCCAGATTCCCCAAGCTCTCAGCATCTGTTTCCATCAGTTGATGATGAAACCTCTCTGATGACAGTTATGCTAGGCTGCTGTCTGCAAGGATGGCAGAATATCATTAACAGTGTGGGGTGGGCTCCCTCTCATGGCCTGGGTCTCAAGCTGGACCAGTCATTGCCTTTCCCTCAAATCCTGCACCATCTTTACCCCTGCACATCTTATAGGCAGGGCAAATTGTGGGTTGAAGGTTTTGTGGCTGGGTTTGTGTCCCGGTCCCTCCATTGGAAGTCTTCAGGCCCCAAGTTTTAATATTAAATAGACTGGTCATCGTAGATTCCTCATTTTTGGGTTGAGTTTGCTATTGAATTTCCTGGGTCTTCTTTTGGATTGGCTTGAAATGTTATCCATGCAAGCATATGATTTAAGGGACATTTTAGATCTCTCTGTCTCTCTTTTCTCCCTCCCCACTGTCTTAAAGATATATGAGCAGCCTCGAAGGAACACCACTTTTCTTTTTTCAGAGACAGGACAGGCACACGGGGTGCCTTGGCCAGCAGCCTCCTCGGCCTGGAGCAAGGCACAGAGGCCCTGAACCTGGGACTCAGCAGCATCTTCACCATGACAAACTGCCCATGCCACACTGGACCCCAAGCCAGATGTCTAAGAGACAGTCGATCTAAGACGTGAGTGTCTGACTAAGTTAGGGTGTGAGTAACGGGGAAGGACCTGCGGCGAGCACAAAGAGTATTTAATTAGGAACTAATATGATCATAACTTTAAAATATCTGAATATATTAGCACATAGGTGCCATTTCAGCTTGAGTACTAAATATCCTCCACTGGCTTATGTCTCAAATCTTTGGTTCATAATTGGTAGTGTTATTTGGGAAAGTTCTAGAAGGTTTAGGGGGTAGGAACACTATCATTCATCTATCTGTTTATCTATTAATATATCATGTACCTATCTATCATGTACCTATTTTTCATCTGTCTACTATCTACCTACCAATTATCTATCATCTATCTATTATGTGTTTATCATCTAGCCATTATGTATCCATATCTAGCTATTATCTATCATTACCTATTTATCATCTACCTACTATCTATCTACCAAGTATCTATCACCTATTATGTATCTATTATGTATCTATGTCTATCTATTATCTATCATCTATCTATCACCTATCTGTCTCTCACTCTTCTTTCCAGGGGAAAGCAGCTGTTTTATTCTCTCTCTAAGAAATCTTGAGAGAAAGAGATGCCTCTGTGTCCTAAATAGCAGTTGGAGGCTTAGCATGTGTCTTAGGGTCACTATTGCTATGATGAGATACCATGACCAAAAACAAGCTGGGGAGGAAGGGGTTCATTCAGCTTAGACTTCCACAATACCGTTTACATCACCAAAGGAAGTCAGAGATACCATGACCAAAAACAAGCTGGGGAGGAAGGGGTTCATTCAGCTTAGACTTCCACACCACCGTTTACATCATCAAAGGAAGTCAGGACAGGACGTGAAACAGAGCAAGAACCTGGAAGCAGGAGCTGATGCAGAGGCCTTGAGGGATGCTGCTTACTGGTTCGTTCATCTTGGCTCTCTCAGTCTGCTTCCTTATAAAACCCAGGACCACCACCCCACCCACAATGGGCTGGGCCCTCAGGACCACCGCCCCACCCACAATGGACTGGGCCCTCAGGACCACCGCCCCACCCACAATGGGCTGGGGCCTCTCATCACTGCTTAAGAAAACATCCTCCAGGCTTGCCTACAGGCTGATCTGACAGAGGCTTTTTCTCATTTGAGGCTCCCTCCTCTCCAGTGACTTTAGCTTCTGTCAAACTGACATAAAACTAGCCAGCTCAACATGTGAAGGTTTTTCTGTTCTCCCTCCTGTCTGCCTTGTCTTGCCTCGTAGGATGGTTTTGCAGTTAAAGTTTCTCTGGAAGTTTCTTGAGGAGGTGGGAAGCTAGCAGAGCAACAATATTTAAAAGATGATGAAATGGGCCTTGTGGTTATACAATCGGGCAGTCTGTTCAGAGGGACTCATTGTCTTTTCAATGTGTGTCTCTGGCAGCTGTGGGAAATAAAAGTTTTCAAGGGAAACATAATTCCTGATTTAAATCAGTTGCTTCCCCCTCCCCTGAGACCTTCTCTGCTTTACTACGACATAAGCCAGAAGGACTCCATCTCACATCAAGCGGCATTCAGCATTCGCTGTTCAGGTCACATAGGAGCCTTCAGAAAAACAACCATGCTTCCTATAGCTGAAGAGCGTCTGCTGAGACCATCAGGGCCCCTGTGCTGGTGGCAGCTGGTGCATGACTTTGGGCCAGACGTTGGTCTTTACATGTCCTGAAAGAGTCTTGCAGTGGACCCCAGTCCTACAGGGTTCTGCTTCCAAGATGCCCCATAAAGAACATGGGATCACATGACCTTGGACTGTGCTCTCAGGGGGCCCAGAGCTAAATAAATAAATATTTTCTCCTCTAAATTACTCTCTAGGTACTTTGGTCATGGCGATCATGTATATTTTCTCCCAATTACAAAAGTATAATTTATACACCAGAAGCTTGCAGGGAGGCCCAAGGCAAGTTCAAGTTTAGAGCCACTATGCAGAGTGAGCCATACTGAACTTTTCTCTCTCCACCTTTTACTTCCCATTCTTTCTGCAGACAGTTGTGAGTGACTTCATCTTGCCAGGCTCCGGGCTCTTTGCTAAGGAAGAGGGCGCGACTCTGCAGGTTCTGTCTCCCCTTGGCTGTCTTTTTACATACTGCTCCTTCCTGTGGGGTCTGTCGTGTAATGGGGGTTGCATGGCTTTGAGGAAAGGCTCAGACCAGTCTTACGGATTCATCACAGGACGCACAACACATCAGTATGAGGAACGTGGCACCAAACTTCACACTTGGCAGGCACTCAGTCAGCAGGAACTATCGCTGGTTTTTATGATTCTTTTAACGTTTGGTCTTGTTAGCAGTTGCAGCTAATGCTACTCCTGCCTCAGCGTTTGCTCCAAGCTTATTTTTAAGCACCGAACTTTGGGCTGGTTAATTTTTTTTGTCAGCTTGACACAAGCCAGGATCATCTGGAAAGAGCAAATGTCAACTGAAAATCCTTCCCCATCAGATTGGCTGCAGGCAAATCTGTGGGGCACTTGCTTGCTTGCCTGCTTGCCTGCTTGCCTGCCTGCCTGCCTGCCTGCCTGCCTGCCTGCCTGCCTGCTTGCTTGCTTGCTTGCTTGCTTGCTTGATGCAGGAGGGCCCAGCCCGCTCTGTGACTGTGTGGGGTGCCATCCCTGGACAGGTGGTCCTGAGTTGTATAAAAAGCTGAACTGAGCAAGCCAGCAAACAGCACTCCTCCATGGCCTCTGCTTCAGCTCCTGCCTCTGGGTTCCTGCCTTGGCTTCCTCTGGTTATGGCTGTACCCACAAACAAACTTTCTCATCTCTGAGTTCCTCTTGGTCACGGTGTCTTATCACCTCCATAGAGAAATAAACTGGAATGATATCCATCCTTGCCCTTCCTAAAGTGGGCTGTATCCTCTGTGCCATCTCCAAGGTCCTCCCGAAATGGCTTTCTTATCATTTTCAGAGATTTTCAACATTTTGCTGTCATGGCTCCTGCTGCGTAGAGCCTTCAACCTTGCCTTCAACAACTGTGTAGTGAGAAGGTGGACACAGGCTTTACACCTCTCTCCGTTAGGGTGGGCAGGTCATCCAGTCCAGCGATCCAAGATGACCCCTGGAAAGCCACACGCCATTGGTTATTTCCCACTAGTTTCAGCAGTACACAAGGTTAGCAATCTGAGTCCGTTAGCTTTCAGGAACTTCCCCAATAGGGCAGAGAGCTTCACAGATGTTGTCTACAGACAGATCCCCTTGTCCCAAAGTAAGAATTCCAAGAAGAGACAGCTGAGACCCGTTAGCAGCCAGCATTCACAGGAGCTTGGAACTAGATCCACTCACGCCCTGGAGGAAAACCGGGATGCATAAGCATTCTGCGTAAGAGTCCACCTTCCCAAGCCGCCAGTGCAAATGGAGGAACCCAGTGGGCTACAAGACTGCAGAAAGTGGAGAGTCAGACCTGGGGCTACACAGGTCTAAGTGACAGAATTATTATCCCTGGTCACAGAGAGACCAACGGGCTCTTTGAAGTTTAGGTATGCATTTAATGCATAGGACAAAGGTGACATTGTGAGAGCTGTTGAACCTCAAATTATTTCTCAGGCCGCATTTCTTCGTGATCCTGTTAGGATACTGCTGTAGTTTGGGAGTTCGAGATTAGATATTGCTGTCTGCATTATAGCTGTGTCAGGACATCGAGCTGTATTTGGAGTGCCTGGGAATGAATGAATGAATTAATTAGACAAACCATTAGGGTGAGAGAAGAAACATGACTGACGTCATTCATTTTCTTATCCTTGTCATACAGCCATCGTCTAACAACTTGAGGACATGTGGCCAAGCTACTAACACGGTGGCTGAGCATTCTGGCCTCACTATTCCAACCTAGAGTTATGGTCTCAGCTGGCAAAGAAAAGAAGAGAATAGATGAACACAAAACAGAATGTCTCTACCACATGCCACAGATTCCCTGTGATGATTACTACCTTCAAGCCAATTGCCTGGTCAGAAATGACTTTAAAAATCAGATTATCATGTTTGCCAATACCCAAGCACCTTGCAAAGGTTCAGAAAAATATGAGGATTTCTTGGAAGACGCCACAACATTGTCTCTATCGTAAGCTAGCTGGTCAGCCTGAGAAAACTAGTCAGCAATAAACGGGACACTCTCCAAGTAGTGACCCCAAGGTCACAGCTGCACAGGACATAGCTAGAACCACAGGGATGGTTCGTCCCAGGCCTTGTGACAGAAACAAATTAATCTTGTTTGTTTGTTTGTTTTTTAAATTTTGAAATGGATTTGGGCTGGTGACAATGTTTGCAAATAAACTGTGAAAGTGCAGGGTGTCCATATGACTGAGTCTCAGCCACTAACGAGAAGCAGAGGGCTGGAGAGAAGCAGAGGGCTGGAGAGAAGCAGAGGGCTGGAGAGAAGCAGAGGGCTGGAGAGAAGCAGAGGGCTGGAGAGTTGGTTAAGGGCACAAGCTGCCTTTCTTTTTAAAATTAATTAATTAATTAATTTTTGTTGTATTTTTGTTGTTGTTATTGGATATTTTCCTTATTTACATTTCAAATGTTTTCCCCTTTCCAGGTCTCCCCTTCAGAAACCCCCTATTCCATCCCCCTACCCCTGCCTCTGTGAGGGTGCTCCCCCATCCACCCACCCACTCCTGGCATTTCCCTACACTGGGGCATCAAACACCCTCACACCCAAGGGCTGCTCCTCCCACTGATGCCAACAAGGCCATCCTCTGCCACATATGCAGCTGGAGCCATGGGTTCCCCCATGTGTACTCTTTGGTTGGTAGTCTTGGGGGGAGGGGAGTCTGGCTGGTTGACACTGTTGCTCCCCCATGGGGCTGAAAATCCCCTCAGCTTCATCGGTCCCTTCTCCAACTCCTCCATCAGGGACCCTGAGCTCAGTCCAATAGTTGGCTGCCAGCATCTGCCTCTGTATTTGTCAGGCTCTGGCATGGCCTCTTAGGAGACAGCCATATCAGGCTCCTATCAGCAAGCACTTCCTGGGATCCACAATAGCATCTGGGTTTAGTGACTGTACATGGAGAAGGATCCCCAGGTGGGGCAGTCTCTGGATGGCCTTTCCTTCAGTCTCTGCTCCACACTTTGTCTCCACCTGTGAGTATTTTGTTCTCCCTTCTAAGAAGCACTGAAGCATCCACATGCTTTGGTCTTCCTTCTTCTTGGGCTTCATATAGTCTATGAATTAAATCTTGGGAATTCTGAACTTTTGGGCTAGTATCCACTTATCAGTGAGTGCATACCATGTGTGTTCTTTTGTGACTGAATTACCTCACTCAGGATGATTTTCAAGTTCCATCCATTCACCTGTGAATTTCAATGACGCCATTGTTTTTAATACCAGCTGCTCTTCTAAAGAACCTGGGTTCAGTTCCCAGCACCCGCATAGCAGCTCGTAACCGACTGTAATTCCAGAGCCTCTTCTGACCTCTGTAGGCACCTGGTACATGTGTGATACACAGACATACATGCAGGCAAAACATTCATACACATAAAAATAAGATAAGCATTATTCTAAAGAGAAATAATTTTTCTGATGTTGCAGTGAATCTGAACTTCAAAGGCATTGTCCTGAGTAAAGAACTCAGACTAAAAGGGAAACATTCAGAGCCAGCAAGATGGGTTGGCAGCCTTTCTTGCTGCTAGCACTGAATTGATCCCTGAGGCCCCACCTGATAGAAAGAGAGCAGATTCTCACAGTTTGTCCTCTGACTCTCCACATGTGCACCATGGCACATGCACCAAGACACATGCACACACACGCATGCACACTAAACACTTGAAACCCTTCTTTTAAAGTATACATTTATATGAAATCTGAGTAAATGCAAACTGCTCTCTGAGTATATTAGGATAAAGAGAATTCCTAAGGAAGCCGCTGGCTTTGAATTTGTGCATCAGCCAGTGGCACATCTCTATATGCTTAAATTTTTTTTAAAAACACCTACTTTTAATAAGGGTTCACAAATGCTTTGACCCCCTTCTAGCCCACCATCCAAAGGTAGGGGAGAAGAGATGGTAACTAGGACAAGGGGATGTGGACTGCTTAGAAGTAGTTCTTTGAGGCTATTCTCATTCCGTTTGTCAGGATACCAGCAGTCCAGTTCAGCAGTGTCAGGGTATGAATCAGCGGTGGTGGCGCCATCCAGCAGAAACTGCCAAGCTCTGCTGAATTGGCCCAAGTCAGCTGGTGCAACCAGAACCAGAAGTTCTCTGTCATGTATCTCTCAATGAAGCAAGGATCAGCTAAGTCAAAGACTAGAGATCCACAAAGCATTGCAAGGCTAGCTGTGCGAGTGTCCAGTCACTGTCCATTGCATCCTATGTACACTCTCTCCAAACATCACGTGTCCTCCCACAGGTCTTGCCTCAGCAAAGCATCACATGAGTCTGCCTCACATGACATATCCGGAAACTTCACATCACCTACTGTTTGTTTTATTTAAAGCAACACATTCTATCCCCACAGCCTTATTTTCCTACTAAGATGTAGGCTCACTCACTTGGTTCTCACTCTGTTGTTCTGTATCATTTTGGAATTTGTTGATGTTGAATGTGATCGTGCATAACATTAACTTTACGGCTGGGGATGAAACAGACTTTCCTTGGTCAAGCATCCTTGGTCAAAGGATATTGTTATATAGAAGCTTGGAAAGGAGAGACAGACAGGTTATCTGTCTGTCTGTCTGTCTGTCTTTCATCTTTCTATCTAGCTACCTATCCCTATCTCTTGAGCTCTGCCATCCACAGTACACATAGCTTGGCTGGCAAGCTCAGACCAACTCTGCTCCACAACTGCCACGGTTCTTGGTGGATGTCCTGTGGTCCTGGATCTCCAGTATCCTGGGGTCTCCACTGCCACGGAGGCCACACCTTCACTGATAACCTCTCCTGCTCTGTCTTCGGAGACTCTGCTCCTGCCACATTGTTCCACGTCTCGGCTTCTCTCTATGGCTCTTTTGACTCTAGATGTTTCATGTCATCAAAATCACCTGGGAGACTTTCACACTACCGGTTCTGCTGCCAGCATGAGATTTGGCCATGATACCACCACCACCACCACCACCACCACCACCATCACCCCCACCACCTCCTCCAGCACCACCACCACCAGCACCTCCAGCAGCAGCAGCAGCAGCACCACCACCACCACCACCAGCACCTCCAGCACCACCACCACCTCCACTACCACCACCTCCAGCACTACCACCACCTTCACTTCCACTACCACCTCCAGCACCACCACCACCACCTCTACCAGCACCTCCAGCACCATCACCACCACCACCTCCAGCACCAGCACCCCTCATGCCTGTAGACCACAGCTTCTGTGTGCTGACCCTGAGGAAACCACTTTCCAGAAGATTTCTCTCAGTGATGCTGGTCTCTTCTTAGTCACAGCTGATTTCTCAGCTCTAGCTGAGCAGCATTGACTATCCCGGTAAAACACAGAAGGCTTCATTCCATAGATTTATAATCAAAAGTGATACACAAACATCCCTGCTGGAGTCTGGCTCTGCTCTGAAACTTCACAAGCCAGATCTTATTGTCTGCGTTTCTCTCTACATTATCTTCCAAGATCCCAGAGAACACCCTGTTAAGTTGTAAGCACCAAGGGCTCTTTGTGGTGGTTTGAATAAGAACGGCCCCCACAGGCTCATATGTTTGAGTGTTTGGTCCCTAGCTGGTAGAACTGTTTGGGAAGGATTAGGAAGTATGGCCTTATTGGAGGAGGTATGTCACTGGGGTGAGCTTTGTGGTTTCAAAAGCCCATACCAGACACAGTCTCTCTTCTCCTCCTCCTTGTCTACCTATGTATTTATATATCTATGTATATATGTATCTATGTATCTAACTATACATCTATTTATCTATGTATGTATGTATGTATGTATGTATCTATCTATCTATCTATCTATCCATCTATGTATCTATGTATCTATCTATCTATCTATCTATCTATCTATCTCTGCCCCCAGCTTGTGAGTAGAACATAGCTCTCAGTTACTGCTTCAGTGCCAGGCCTGTTGCTATGCTCCCATCATGATGGTCATGGACTCACCCCCTGAACCTGTAAGCTATCCCTCAATTAAATGCTTTCTTTTACAAGTTTCCTTGATCCTGGCCTCTCTTTACAGTAATAGAAAAGTAACTAAGATGCCTTTTAGCCCCAAAATTCCAAATGTTTCCACATCCCTTTGCAAAACAGCATGATCAGGTCTATCACAGCAATATTCTAACTACCTGATAGTCATCTCTGTTCTTGTTTGCCTTCTGCTGTGACCAGAAGTGTCCTGTGGGAGGAAGGGACTTACCTGTCCATCATGGCCCACCAGTGAGGGAAGTCAGGGCAGGTAAGGAATCAAAGGCCTCAGAGAGGCGTCGCTCACCAGTATCTCCCTGCTTGTGCTCAGAAGTATTGAGAGCCCAGGACCGCCTGCCTAGGAGTAACGCCACCCATAGTGGGCTGGACCCTCCTCCATCAACTAGCACCCAAGAAAATGCCCCTCAGGCATGGAGAAGGCCAGTCTGATGGAGATAATTCTTCAGTCAAGACTCCCTCTTCCCTGTCATGCCAAGCTGACACGATCAGCCACCACAGGGCCTTGTCTCTCATTCTCTCATATGTCCATAATGCTATGATTCATTTTAGCTCAGAAATTTTTCCTTCAACTATCTATTGACAAATATCAATTTAGTGAGCGATGGGTAGAAATCACAATACAGATTTGAGAATATGACAATATTCTCTCTGGCTTCTTTTTACTCATAAAACCCGATGGAGTTTTGTTTGCATCTCTACAGCAAGCTATCTTTCCAAAAAACAGCCTCCTGATCTCCAGGGCAATGATTCTCCAGCTAAATTTTCATAGCCAAATGCAAACCTTAAAAAAAAAAAAAAGTATTTGTAGGGCTAGAGACATAACTCAGCGGTTAAGAGCACTGGATACCATTGCAGAGGACCTGGGTTCAGCTCCCAGCACCACATGGTGGCTCACAACCACCTGGAACTCCAGTTTCAGGAAATCTGATGCCCTCTTCTGAGTACCAAGCAGGAGACATAACTCAGCGGTTAAGAGCACTGGCTACCATTGCAGAGGACCTGGGTTCAGCTCCCAGCACCACATGGTGGCTCACAACCACCTGGAACTCCAGTTTCAGGAAATCTGATACTCTCTTCTGAGTACCAAGCATAAATATAGTCCACAGGCATACATTCAGGAAAACACACACACACACACACACACATACACACACACACACTACATAAAATATATACATCTAAAAAAAATAACTTACTCATCCTTAAAAGGGGCCAAGCTTGGTAAAGGATGAGGATAGTAGAAGAATTAGACATATTATTCTTGGGATGCAGGATGCAGAAAGTACAGCTATGGAAGCTGAAAGGAGGCCATATTACATGGGTATGTAAGTATGTATACATATATGTGTATGTGTATATATGTATATATGTATGTGTATGTATTCATGTGTGCACTTAAGTATGTTTGTGTATGTGTACAGGAGTGTGTGTGCGTACATATGTGTGTATTTCTGTGCTTGAGTATGAGTGTATATGTGAATGTGTAGATGTATGAGTTGTGTGTGCGTAAGTATTATATATAAATGTATCGCCTGAGTATGAGTGTGTATTTGTGTATACACTCATGCTCACATTATACTCACACAAATCTTGCACAGCAACAGGGATGTTACAACTGTGTCAGTGGGATGGGGAGATTTGAACGGTGATGCTGGGACGCTGCAGAGGATGCTGGGAGCTGGGGGCTGCACAGCTGGACTCCCATTACCCCTGCTGGCATATCTGCATTTGATAAAATTAGAAATATTTCTCTGCTTCCATACTGGGTGTTAAGATGAGACAGATATGCATGAAATTAAATGGAACAGAAATAAATAGCGATTGTGCCCTACAGAGGGGCGTGCATTCGTTAGCAGCCCAGACATTCACTGCAGAGGCAGCGGTTCCTTTGTGGATTAGATTATTTTAATGTTGACTGAGTGAATAATAACCTTATGGGGAAATTTTAGCTTCCATAAAGGAGAAACATTACCCACGATCATTTATTTGAGGGAGGATAATGAAATTTTTTTAAAGATTGGATAGAACCATTAAAAAATCTTTCAATTTCATTTTGTTGAGTATATAAAAGGATTAGAAATTTATTTTATTGCCTCCTACATTTTAATTAAGGTTTTAGGTTTAATCTTGAAGAAAATGTTTTATTTTATTTTTAAAGATTTATCTTATTACTTACCTAATGTGTGTGTATGTGCAGGTGGTCGTGGAGGCTGAAAGGAGCCATCCAGTCCCTGGGGGCTGGTTATGGTGGGGGCTGGAACAGAACCTGGGTTCTCTGCAAGAGCAGTACACATCCTTCGCCACTGAGCCACTTCTCCACCCCCAAGAAGGAAGTTTTAGATCATGGAAGAGACACATGCAGAGGATATTACTTTGGTCAAGATATAAATACATGAAAGTGAGTGAGCGCACAGTTTGCCGCTGGTTTATAATGAGGGCCTGGGTCTGTGTAGCAGGACCTGGGAGATTAATAGCTCGCTATGAAAAAACGGTCTCAAGAAGACACAAAGTCGCCTTCAGGTGGATTCATTAAGAAGATTTAAGTCAAGAGTTGCTGAGCGCTAGTAACAGTGCCTCCTGCGAGGGTGTTGAAAGCTGGGCTGGTGGGGCAGGGCATTGTGGGCACCGAAGGCTGAATGATGCTCAATTGCAAGCAGAAGGCACTGGCGGCAGCTGGTAATGCCTGTGGGTCATACTTCTAGATAGCCTGGATTACAGCCTTCTCCACTGTTAAGGATCTCAGGACAGTCCAGGTAGAGGACATCAGACAAGTGACTGACCTGCAGGGTTGTGACATGACTGGTCACATGCATCTACACCCAGGAAACACTAAACAGGAAATTTGGGCTGGCTATAAAACCCAACCCATCCCCAGTGATGTACTTCTTCTAACAAGGTTAGAATCTTACTGAAGATTCCACCACCTTCTCAAACTGTGCCACCCACGGAGGCCCAGCCTCTGGGGACGTTTCATATTCAGACATCCTTATCTGTACTAGGATTTCCTATGCTCGCTCTCTCTCTCTCTCTCTCTCTCTCTCTC
>NW_022196906.1:114317933-114338803 GCF_008632895.1 Mastomys coucha | reverse complement strand
TCTCTCTCTCTCTCTCTCTCTCTCACTCTCTCGGATCCTGCTATGCAATGAAGGCTGTGCCAAAATCCAGTTTGCACATGGCAGATGAAAGGTACATCAAATATAGGAAGAAGATGTGATGGTTTGTATGAAAAACGTCATTTTTTTCATTGAACTTCATAGGTTCAAGAATACGAACACTTGGTCCCCAGTTGTTGGCATGGTTTGGGTAGGTTATGGAACCTTTGGGAGATGGAGGCCTGCTGGAAGAAGTGTGTCACTGGGGGCAGGATTTAAGGGTTTATTGTGTCTCCACACTTCCTGTCCCTGCTCTTTGCTTTGTGTGTGTGGATGAAGACAGTGAGCAGCAGCAGCTTTCTGCTCCCATCACCTGTTGCTATGCCTTTCCCACTGCAACCCCTCAGGACCCATAAGCCAAAATACACATTTTCTTTCTTAAGTTGATTTTGATTGTGGTATTTTTGTTACAGCAACAGAAAACTAATACAAAGGACTTTCTTTTACGACCTTCAAATCAGAGAATTAGCTGGACGGGGTGGCACATGCCTATCAGCCCAACCCCAGGGAGACAGAAGAACAGCGAGTAGCAGACCAGCCTGGGTGACAGAACATTTTCCAAGGCAGCCTCATTATACAGAGAAATCATGTTTCTCAAAAACCAAGGGCTGGAGACAGAGTTCAGAGGAAGAATGCTCCCAGCCCAGCACGCAATAATGAATAACAGAAGTCCACTAAAAGCTGCGCGGTGGTGGCACACCCAAGACTGGGGAATGATGGGCAAGAATCGGTCCACTTCCCAGCACTTGGGAGGCAGAGGCAGGCGGATCTCTGAGTTAGAGGCCAGCCTGGTCTACAGAGTGAGTTCCAGGACAGCCAGGGCTACACAGAGAAACCCTGTCTCAGTTGGGGGGAGGGGGAGAGTCCACTAAAGACAGCATCAACAAAGACTTGTTACAGCCAGCAGCAATGTTTCTCTCTGTCACATTCTGTCTGCCTAACCAGTTCTTGTGTTTCCAGACCCGGGATCGCCTGTCTACTTTAAAGAAAGTTTTCCACTTTTGGGTGACAAGGGAGCTAGGAGGCTGCCTGAAGCTTCTTCATTCAGTCTGACAGGTCTCCGCTCACAGAGGTGGGTTAGCATCTCCGCAAAGCAGGCAAGCAGGAGCATGCTCCTTGCAGAGCAGTAATTAGAGTAGCAGGTGCAATCCCTACTGCCAGCACTCAGAACTGTCCTGTGCTGTCATTCCCCAGAAGGCACAATTTCTAGCCTGTAGCTTTTATCAGCCTGCAGGCAAGCTGAGGGAAAAGTCACCTATTGACAGCGAAGCAAAACGACTCTGTTTAACTCATTATAGTGCTGACAAAGAATTTTAAAAAGGACAGTGATAAAATCTTCTGATGGATAAGAAAGTGCATACATATTTTATATGGGCTAAGCCAATTAGTACTCTGAAGATAATAGCATTTTATAGAGGGTCCTCAAGTCTAAGGGGCATTTCAATGTGTCCTGCTAGTGAGTCAGTATGCTAGAAAGAGATGTCAGGGGCCTGGAGAGATGGCTCAGCGGTTAAGAGCACTGACTGCTCTTCCAGGGGTCCTGAGTTCAATTCCCAGCAACCACATGGTAGTTCACAACCACCTGTAATAGGATCTGATGCCCTCTTCTGGTGTGTCTGAAGAGAGCAATGGTGTACAATGGTATACATAAAATAAACACATCTTTAAAAAAAGAAAGAAAGAGATACCAGTGAAGATTGGCCTTGTGGTTATGAGAGCAATGTAGGGGGTAGAAATGAAAGATGATGAAAAGTATAGCTTTGCACTGTAGTCGGAAATGAATGTTTACAGAGAGCACTACTTCAGAACAGTTGGGCTTGGAAGTTTATAAAGTGGCACACCCAAGACAGGGGAATGATGGGCAAGAATCAGTCCACTTCCCAGAACAAGTATGACATCATTGGTAATGGTGTTGTGCTGGCTGGTTGTGTGTCAACTAGACAGAAGCTAAAGTCATCGGAGAGGAAGGAGCCTCCGTTGCAGGAATGCCTCCATGAGATCCAGCTGTAGGGCATTTTCTCAATTAGTGATCAATGGGGGAGGACACAGCCCATGGAGGGTGGTGCCATCCCTGGGCTGGTGGTTCTGGGTTCTATAAGAAAGCAGGCTGAGCAATCTCAGGAAGCAAGTCTGTAAGGGTCACCCCTCCAGGGCCTCTGTACAGCTCCTGCCTCCAGGTTCCTGCCCTGCTTGAGTTCCTCCAGTGATGGACTATGATCTGGAAGTGTAGGTCAAATAAACTCTTTCCTCCCCAACTTGCTTTTTGGTCATGGCGTTTCATCGAGGCCTAAGACAGGTGTCTTGTACCATGCCATAGACACTCACCTGCTTATGCACCGGAGATCACTGTCAACTCCACACCATGGGGAAACATCCCATCTCGGGCACCTGGTCCATCCCAGAACTCATTAGAGATGAAGCTGAAGCAAGTGCATCAAATGCAGGGTTGAAGTGTGGGTAAGGATACCAGAATCAAGCCTGTGTCACATAAGAGGTCTGCAGTTGCGCTTCTGTGACTTATTTCTCTAATGTTTGTAAATCATTAGGTGTGGGATGTAAAACCATGCCAGGAAGTTTGGTAAGGTAGGGCAGGCTGAGGCCTGGAGACTCGGTGGGCACACACACACACACCTGAGGCTTAGCTGACTCCTCCCTGACCCCTGCCGGACTCCTGGCCTGGAACACATGCCATGCTCCTCACATAAAAGAAACTTGTCCTGTGGTCACAAAGGCTCAAAGCAGAGTTCTCTATGCAAATGAGGTGACTAGAGGCCCAGAGGGCTTAGCTAATAAGCTTCCCTTCCCAGACATTCCTCCTTGCAAAAGGTATTTAATCTCAGGTCCACCCTGAGAAATGGGTATCGTACATTGTACATCCATATTCAGCCATGAACAACCAATAAACTGTTTAGAACCATGGGCTGTCTCTTTCATCAAAATCCGCCGTGGGGAGCCATGGAGAAGGCATTCACCTACAGAGCTGCAGCTAAATCTCCTGTAGAAAGCCTTTCTGTGCTCCCAGCCACAACCACCACCAAGCCTGCCTCTGCCAAGCAAGGACAATCGCCCCTGGGACAAGCCAGAGCTCCCTCTTCTCCGGCCCCCGGCTAGACGCCATTCCGAGTCTACTGGCCTCGACTCTGTTCTCAGGGTCTAGACACTGTTCCCAGCCTACTGGCCTCCACTCTGTTCTCAGGGGCTAGACGCTGTCCCTAGCCTGCTGGCCCCGACTCCAGCATGCTGGCCCCGACTCTGTTCTCAGGGGCTAGACACTGTCCCCAGCCTGCTGGCCCCGACTCTGTTCTCAGCTCTTCTGAGACTCTCAGCAGCGCCTGGATGTCCGAGAGTCTGAGAAGCCCTTGGCCCAAAGGCCCAGGGACCCGCAAACCACCTCCAGCTTTCCCACATCTCAGACTGCGCTTTCTCATCCCTGGCACCGTGCCTTGGTGCTACCCTACAGCCGGACACAAATTCCCCGGTATTCCGCCTCTCCAAGCAACCGACCATGCCCTGTGGTGAGGTGGACCAACGCAGATTGACAATTAGGGATCAGACAAGCGTCCCTTTGAAAGGAAGATCTTGGAATCTGGCTTGTTCCAGGCTCCTACTTAGCAAGCTTTCTTACCCAGCCCAGATCACTTGACTGGGGATGGTGCCACCCGTGGTGGGCTGAACTTTCCTACATCAGTTAACAATCAGGACAATCCCAGAAAAATGTACTACCTACCAATTCGATCTGTGAAGTCCCTCAGTTGAGACTCCCTTCTCAGATGGCTCCAGGCTGTGCTGACTATTAAAGCCAACTAAGCCTCATTTCCCTGTATTGCCCAGGTCTGGATTTGATTGCCCAGGTCTGGATTTCACTGGCTCTGGTCCCAGGGGTCATGCTCTAGCTCCTAATCCTGACTCAGACAGTCCTAAGGAGCACACCAACTGCCTCTGTTATCTGTCAAGTTTCTTTCTTCCTAGAGAAGATGTCTCCGGACCTCCAGTTGGGTGGGTTTGGTGGGACTTATCAAAGTCAAAAAGAAGGTCACTCCGAACCGTGCTCCCCATGGAGCACTAAAGATGGAGTAGGCAGAGGGTGTTTGGAGGCCTGACCTCTCTGCTCTGTCCTCAGCTGAATCACTCTGTCATAAAAGGATGGAGAGAGTCACAGATGGAACCCGAGGGCACCGGGTGAAGGTGTCCCGCCCGATCCTCCAGGCAGGTGCTGACTACACCAGATGCAAGAGATAATTAAGAAGCCACAAGTGTGCAAGGTCTGCTTCAGTGAGGCCACCCGGATTGTACCTGGAGACAAATGACAAATGTTAATTGCAATATATCACCAGCTCATGTCAACGGGCTCCAGGCTGAGTCACCTCTGCAATTCTGAGGTAGGGGTGGGGAGAGGGCAGCAGACTTGACAGAGGGCAGCAGAGGCTGGCAAGTGTGCATCAACTGTGATTAAGTATGGTGTGGGGGGGGGCATAATGGTAGAGTCACTTCCAAAGATTGTCCTCCTCATTAGCTTTCTTTGCTGTTATTTTTTTTTTCCAGGTTAAGCATCCACTTCATTCAGCACAGGGATCCCGAAGCTTCAACGGCTTGTTCCACAGGATGTTTAACACACCAAAGCGCCAGACCTTGCAGATCAGATAAATGGAGCTGATCTTCAGGCTTGGGGTCCAGGTTGGGGCTGCCATCCTCCTTAAGGGTCCTGAGGGCCACGGAGCCAACAAAAGGGTATTCAACTTTGTACACCCTGCTGCAGGTGCCACCCAGGGACTCCAACTCCTTGGAATCATGGGTGAGGCCTGCAGAATCCAGGGACATCTTGGCCACGCCTTAAGTAGAATCCTTCACAGTCAAGGTATTGCATGAGGCTGCTTTTCTATAAAAGCCCTTTCCCAAAGTGACATCAGACACTATTCCCTTCGCCCCCAAATAGATGAACTGATTCTCCTCTTCACTGTTACAGTGAGCCGGCATGGGAGGGGCACTCTGAGGGGCACAGTGCCTGCTGTGCCCCAGCTATGGGTACCAGGGTCAGTGCCAGCACTGGGGTGAGCCCCACCAATCACCACAGCTGCCACCCAAGCACGGGGCCCTCCATAGACAGGTATTCCTTTTATTCTTTTAAAGAATTATTTTTAATCAAGTGTGTTTATGTATGCATGTGTTCCTGCATGTGTGCACACAATGAGTCCAGTTAGTTAAATAGGCCACAAAAAGGCATTAGATGCCAGGAGCTGGAGTTAGAGATAGCTCAAGCTGCCCAGTGTGGGTGCTGGGAACCAGCAAACACTCTTAACAGGTGAGCCCTCTCTCGAGCCCACTTCTCCCTGCTCTCTTAAGAGACCTCCCAGCCTGCCACACCCACCCTTCTGGCTCCCACGTGCTGACACACTCCTCAGTCCTTCCCAGTGTGCTCTCCTGTGCTCAGGCCTGCCCAAGATCTTTCCTGCATCAAAGCAGCTGTCGAATTTTAATTTACATAATATTAGTTACACAGTTTTGGGAAATGCAGGGCCAGAGATAGCTGTTCTTCATGCTGGCTCCTTTCTGTCCACCCAAGGACTAGCGGAAGACAATGAACAATGTTTGGGCCCAGAATGGCTGGAAGCAGGCCAGCATGCTCTTCCATGGTGGCCGTTTCTCTAGAAAAGCACCAGTTGTGGGATAATCACAACCACATAGCTGGGATCCTCACATAATTCCCTGAGAAGAAAGAACATAAAGGATGAGGTGCCGGGAGGCTTGCAGAGATTGTGAAAGGCAAGAGCCAGGGGCTAGAAGGTTCCTTCTCTTCCACTGAACTTCTGCACAAATATTGCAAAGGGGTTGACAGAGAGGGAGAGCAAAACGCTGAGCCATGTGACGGATGTTTAGATTCTGGTCCGCCATATATTATGGATCCCTGATGGATGGGCATGGCACCTGAAGATACCTGCACATGATCAAGTTATTTAAGATTCCATCATGGATGAGGAAGGGGCCCTTAGCTAGGACTCGCTCCTAGCTAAGGAGCCGTTTAGTCAATTGACAGTACTAGTGGAGAGATAGTCACTTGTCTTGATGGGATGTGGTCACTGGTAGGTTGCCATGCTGCTATGGATGGTCCCACACCCATGTGCATATGGGCAGAACTAGTTAGTATAAACAGGGAGATTTTAAAGAGAAAGGACATGAAATTGGGAGAGAAACGAGTTGGGGTGTCAAAGGAACTGGAGAGGGGTAAAGATGATCAAGATACATTGTACACATGCATGAACATTTCAAAGAAAAACATTCTGTTTTAAAGTATTTGAGAGACCCAGGAGATGGTTTAGCAATCAAGAGTACTGGTTGTTCTCAAAGAGGACCTCGATCCAATTCCCAGAACCCACATGACAGCTCACAACTTCCTGTGATTCCAGTCCTGGGTGATCTGACTCCCCCTTCTGGCCTCCGTGGGTAAAGGATTCCAGCCCTGTTGGTCTCCCTGGCCCCGTGAAGGATGAGCCTCCGCAGCTTTCTCACCACAGTGCAAAGGAAGCATCTCCAGTAAAGGGGTTTCTGTGAGAACAGATGTGTCTCTCCGCAGACTTCAGGTGTGCTTGCCTACAAAGCCTGGGCTTCTCTCAACCCTGAATAGATGCCTGGATTTACAGGCTCCCTGCTGGACCATCATCCCCCATATCTCAGTCTTTAAAACAGTTGATGTTCATAAATGAAGAATCCTTGGCTTGCTCAGGTCTAGCGAAAAAAAAATCTTTACATGGGTTGGGGAGCTAGCTCAGGTAGTAAAGTGGTGTGCAAGCATAGGTACCTGAGTGAACATATCCAGCTCCTATGCAAAATACCATGGCAGGCTTAAGTGACCCAGCTGCAGAGTCAGTGCTCGGGAGGAAAGGACGGGATCCTACCAAACTAGCTGGCTGGCTGGCCAGGCTAGCTGAAGCAGGGCTCTCTGTGTTTAAGTGAGAGATCCCATCTTAGTATGAAAGGTAGAGGGTAATCAGTGAGGACCCCCAACTCTGCACTCCACACATGCACATGCACACATGAGCATGCACACATACACATGAACGTGCACACACACATAAACGTGCACACACACATGAATGTGCACACACACACACGAACGTGCACACACACATAAACGTGCACACACACATGAATGTGCACACACATAAACATTCACACACACATGAACATTCACACACACATGAATGTACACACACGTATGAACTGAACATACACACATGAACGTGCACATACACATGAATGTGCACACACACACATGAACATGCACACACATATGAACACACACATGAACATGCACACACATGAACACGCACACACACATGAATGTGCACACACACACATGAACGTGCACACACACATGAATGTGCACACACACACACATGAACGTGCACACACATAAACATTCACACACACATGAACATTCACACACACACGAATGTACATACACGTACGAACTGAACATACACACATGAACATGCATACACACACATGAATGTGCACACACACACAAATGTACACACATACATTAATGTGCACACACATGAATGTACACACACATATGAACTGAATATACACACATGAACATGTATACACACACACACATGAACATGCACATACACTCATAAGGAGGAAAAAGAAAACATGATCTTTCTAGGATTTTGGATTATCAGATACACTTGAGGTAATTAAAGTAAGTGAAGGATTAGAAGGTTCTAGAAATCACTCCTAAAACTCTAACAGACCAAAGATAGCATGGACTGCTGTACTGGCAATGAAAAAGATGCAGACATGAAAGAAACAAGTACAGTTATGGATGCTAACCATATATATATATACATCATATATATATGATGTATCACAGGCTGGCCTTGAACTCTTGATTCTTCTGCTTGTCTCCAAATATTGACACTACAGGTATGTGTACTGCATGCTCCGGTAGGGAGCTGATGCACATGAATCTATGGAACTCACTTCAAGCTATCCTATCAGAGGTGGGGAGGGGATGTATCCTCACCTTGGCTGTGGTGGACTTACATTTACTTCCTGTTCTATGACCAGGAGTGGGATCATGCTATTGCAATTCAGAGATAAGTCCCTGGAATTCAAAGCAGGGCAAAGCAAGCAAGAGTATCCTACACCTTTCACTGTGCCCCATCTCCCCATGCGACCTGTTCTGCCCACAGAGTTTAGAGGTCAAACACAGGAAGATGTATTTTGCTCCTCAGAGCCTTTGGTTACATGAAAAAAAAAGCATTTTTTAACCTTGAAAACAGCTTTATGAAGTGGAGAAGGGCTGACTCAGGGACACCGTGGGGAGCACAAACTGGGAGGCAGCTACAGGGAACCTAACATCAGCAATCGCTGTTCTCTGGCCCAACTTATCCTATCTGGATGCAGCTGGTACCCTGCTAAGAAGCTTTGCTCCTGCTGTGGCTCCTGAGAAAATTCAGAACAAAATTCCCTGAGAAGATGAACAAGTGGGTTACGAGCTTCAGGTAAACATGGCTCCTTTGTTCCTGTGCTTTTACTGTGGGGAATTTAAAAACTCGCTTGCCAAACCCTCCGAAGCATGATGACAAGCTTCAGGCCTCAAACAAAAAAGGCTTAGCTGGCACAGCAAGGAACGTGACACCAGAAACCGGAAGCGGTTCTCCCAAGCTTCGAGAGACCCACCAGTCAGCACTTGGGTTCTAGTCTGGCAGTCTGAAGGGAAAGGGGATAAAGACAGAATTTTTTTTATTATCATTATTATTTTTTGAAATAGGATCTTATACAGTCCAGGCTAGCCTCAAACTCACTATGTAGCTGAAGAGAACCTTCAGCTTCACTTTGAATCCTCCTGATTTCTCTTCCCAAGCGCTGGGAGGTTTATGCCACCATGCCCACTGTGTGGTGCTGGGGATTGAACCCAGGGGTCACGCATGCTAAGCAGGTGCTCTCCCAGGTCAGCTGTGTCCTCAGCCCAGGATTTTCTATTCACTCCAGTTGTCACTAGTAACCAGGGGCTCTCCTGAGGAACAGGGAACTTTTTGAAGGGGAGTCGGCTCCATAAAAGCCAGCACGAGTTTTTCCCTGTGTCCCCTCTGTGCTAAGTCACCTCCCACACCCCTGCCCTGAAAGCCAGGATCGCCCAGCTTCGCAGCAATTGCAGAGTCTACCATCAACTGGCAACATATGTCTGCCAAATGCATTCATTCCATGTCTGTCCAAATATTTTGAAAATGTTGTCTAGTGTAAGTAGAAACCCCAAAAATGAAGGCAGTAGAAACCCATTCGCTTATCTCAGGAGACCGGGCTCCCCCTTGCCCTCCCTGCACCTGCAGCAGTTCTAATGGCTCCTAAGTGAGGTCCTGTTCACTTTCCAGCCCTTCCAGCGACCCTGCTTATGGTTTAGTAGCTCCCCTGCCTCTGTGCACCACCACTTGGTACCCCTGCCTCTGCGTACCTGCCACTCTGTGTTGCACTGCCCTGTGTCCTCTGCCATTAGATGTGGCTCCATGCATGAAGACATCAACATGAGGAAGTGAGTGTCCAAGGAAATGGGAACAAGGCTACCCCGCTCTCTGACATGTGAGGGCTGCTGGCCTAGATTGGGGTCTGTTTATTTCCAAGAAACATGTTTGAACACACCCCTAATCCAGGAATAAACTTTCTGTGTGTCTTCTGGCTACCTGGCTATCCAAGCTGCCGAGACAGATGGACATTACGGTGGAAATGGTTTTGAAATGACTTTTGTCCTAGTTTTGTTTCCATTGCAGAGATAAAATACAATGACAAAAAACAGCTGAGGGGCAAAAGGGACTCATTCCAGCTTTCTTTTTTTTCTTTCTTTGTTTTTTGTTTTTTGGTTTTTTTTGTTTTTTTTTTTTTTTTTTTTTTTTTTTTTTGTTTTTTGGTTTTTCGAGACAGTGTTTCTCCATATAGTCCTGGCTGTCCTGGAACTCACTCTGTAGACCAGGCTGGCCTCAAACTCAGAAATCCACCTGCCTCTGCCTCCCAAGTGCTGGGATTAAAGGCGTGTAACACCACCACCCGGCTCATTCCAGCTTTCAATTCCAGGCCTATCATTGTGGGTGAGTCCAGGCACTGGCTTGAACCAGCTAGTTACAGCACATCCACAGTCAAGAATGGATGCATGCTCACTTGCTTGCCAGTAATCAGCTCATTTTCTCTACTCTTATACAACTCAGGATCCCTTGCCTAGAGAACAGTGCCGCCCACGGTGGGCTTCCCATGTTAATTAACTTAAGGCAATTTCCCCACAGGCATGTCAATGGGCCTACCACACGTAGACAGGCCCTCTGCTCCCTGAGACCCTTGTCCTAAGTAAACTAACCATTACAATCTCCAAGATTCCTCCCTTCCTGGTATTCACACTTTATATAGTTCTCAGGACTGTGGGAAGGTGAGAGACCTGACCAATCACATGAGTTCTCTGAATCTGGGTACAAGAAATCCAAAGACTCAAGGTGTGATAAGGATTTCATGATTGGAGAGAGAGGCTGTGAAGATGGTAACGGCCACATGGCAAGGAATATTTGCATGGCCCCTAGGAGCTGAGGGTTCCCACCATAACCATCAACTAGCCAGGACAGAGAGCATCTATTCCTCAGTCACAAACTGAGGAGGCAAATTCTGCACAGCCATGTGGCTCGGACTATGACTCCTGTACCTCCAAGCCTCTAAGAAATAATTCAGCTTCCTGGCACCCTGACTACAGCTTTGCAATGTGCTTTGCAGACAGCATGGCCACAGCATAGCAGACACCTGGCCTATAGAACTGTGAGCTGATACACAGGTATTGCATTTCAAGCCACGGAGTGTATTGTCACATGCAGTGGCAGTTTGACATATATTATATACAGTAAAACTGCTATATGTGGATGTATATACATGCACTAGTTACTTTTTTCAGCACTTGACAAAAGACCTGACAAAGGAAGCAGAGGGAAGGAGAGAAGAAGATAGGAGGAGAAGAAATGGAAGGAGGAGGGGAGGAGAGGGAGAAACAAAAGGAAGAGAGAGAGAGAGGAGAAGAAGGAAGAAGAAGGAGAAGGAAAGGAGAGAGAAAGGAAGAAGATAGAGAAGAGCAGGAGGGCAAGGAGGGAGAGAGAGAGAGGTGGCCGAGCTGGGAAAGACTTGACGTAAGGAGTGTGGAGAGGTCTTCTGAAGCCCAGAAGAGTGTGTGTACTTTGGCCTTGTTGTGCATATAGAGACACACTCATATGGAAAGCCATACTTAAAATATATTCTAAACCTTAACCAAAATTGTTTCCCAAGAAAAGGTTTTATAATAATCCTTGAGAATAATTCTAATCTTTGGAAATAAAAATTAAACCAGTGTAATTTCATTTTGAATTGGAAATGAAAATGTTTTAAAATTTACCATCATTAATTAAAACATGAATCTTTTCTGAGCAAAATTCCTTTGGGCACATCAGCTACTCAGAGTTCTCCTGCCTCTCTGGAGTTTCATATGAGAGCTTTTGGGACTCCAAGAACCAAACTCTGTTCTGAGCCCCTTTCTCCTGCAGGATGTAGGTTCTGCTGTTTACAGTTGGGTTTGTACTAGGACTGAGTGTTCAATGCTGATAGAAGGATTGGAAGCTACACAGGAATCGGTGACACCATGGTCCCTGTCATTGTCCTGACAAGGATGAACACATGCTCCTGCTCAAGCACTTCCCTTCCAGGAGCAGCAGACCCCTTGCCTACATGTACCATATGCTCACATATTAAGAGGGGCTGCCTCTTTTTATATCTCTACCCTTCCAACCTTTACTCTACCCTAGTCCCTTCCACCCTAGCCCCTTCTAACTCCCCAACACTGAAGGGCCCAGCTTAACATTAAAAACTCCATTCTGTACCCAGACTCCATCTTATGTTGAGATGTAATGTTCTTCAGACTGAATTCAGGGACTGGAAAAATCACAACTTGTTCCAGGATATGGGACAAGCAACAGCCACAACTTTCCTAATAACAGCTACTCCATCCTTAGTGACAGCCTCTTAGGAGGAAAATACCTAATGTTCCAGATGTCTCAAAATATATTGCCACAAGTGTATATGACAAGCTGAAATCATTGCTAGCCAACAAGAATGCACCAAGCTGTAACTTCTCAAATGTTAACCAATCATGCAACTGCCAAGTTGGAAAGTGCCTCACTCTGCTGAAACTATGATAAATTGGCAAGGCTTTACCTGCTCAGGACTTCCAGACCCATCCACTGCACTGGAGAGGCTGAAGGGTCTAAGCTTGAGCTTGAATAGAGACTCTTTGCTTTTGCAAATGAATTGGACTCCTGGTGGTCTGTGGTGACCCCACGATCTTGGCATAACAATCACTAGGAAGGAGAAAAGAAAGAGGGGCAAGGGGGGCATTTATCTCTTCAGGCTACTTCCTGGTGACTAGGGATATTGGGTTCTTGGGGCAAGTCCATTCTTTGTCACCAGGATATCTTCAACTTCTTCCTCTTGTCTTTTTGTTCATGACCACTTGACAAACTGCAGCAACAGCAACCAGGAGCAGCATGGGCATCAAAAGCCACCTTGGCGTGCCTTCTCAGGGCTCTTCCATTTACACTCTCTCCAGAGTCCCCAGAATCCAACTATATGCTGCTGGCAAAAATTCACGCTCCTGCTACTGTGGGAGACAAATCACAGTCATCTGCTGTGAAGCTGCCTCCACCTGTTAAACCACCAGCAAGTTAAACCAGCAGGGCCTAGATTCCCCATTCTCTGTGATCGCTCCATGTTACAACAGGGAAGAAATCAAATGCTAAGTCCTAGCCCCTCAGCACGATCTGTCTTCTCACCTGCCTTGTCTGCTGCATAAGGCTCCAAATGAAAGGGTGATGCTGGAATTGACACTGAAATTATTTATCTAGCATATCACAGGGTATAGGTACTCTGAGGGATATGGAATGGTCAGCTTGTACCAATGTTGCCATGCAGTGAGTGAACTCATGCCTTCTAGATCTGGGGGCAGGGCAGTGCCATATGATGCCAGCTGGAATAACTAAAGAACAGAGAACAGCCTTTCCTTAAAATAAATGAGGGTTAACCTCAAATTGTTATCCAGTGGAATCTAACTAGGAAAACATAAAATTTCATCTAAGACTGCTTTTACTAGATGTGTCTAAAGACCTGAGCCTTCCTCACAGGATTTGTTCAAAGAAATCTATTGGTTCCTTTACTAACAAGAATGGTTCCTCTTCTCTCTTTAGCCAGTGATTATAAGGCTCCAGGTGTCATGTGTGAGACATCTGAATGAATTTGTACAAAGAGCATTTAGGAAGCATACATGAGCACGTGGTTATTAACGAATCACTAGCCCTTGATAAATCTGTGGTGTATAGTAGCTACTTAATATTTGTCAGATTATTAATATTTATCAAATTGATGGATGGATTGTTTCAATATTGAAACAGACCAGCTATCTTGCCATTTAGTAGGTGTCCCCCTTATCCCTTTCTTTGATTGAATTTGATCACCAACATAAAAAATTTAAATGTTTACTGGTTTGTAAGGTTCTCTAAAACTCATAAGTAAAATGTCCATTTTGCCCATTAAATGTTGTAAATGTCTCAGTGGTGCCCTCTGGGGCCCTTCTGTGGTTACAGTTCCTGCACCCCTAGTGAAGGTCATGCTTGGACTCACACTTTGCAAATAGAAAACCTGGGCTGGTTGGACTTGACCAGCTTTTGTCTAGTCTGTGTGACACTCTGGTACCTGGCACTAAAAAAATTTTAAAATAAAATAAAGGAGAGGATGGGAAGAGAGAAGAGACAGAAGGGGGAGGAAAGAAGAGACAGGAGGGGAGAGAAAGGAGGGGAGGAGAGAAGGGGAAAGGAAGAAAGGAGAGACAAGATAAAGGAAGAGAAAAAATAGAATTAACTAAATTGAAAATAGAATCATTGGGGCTGGAGAGATGGCTCAGAGGTTAAGAGCACTGGCTGCTCATCCAGAGATCCTGAGTTCAAATCCCAGCAACCACATGGTGGCTCACAACCCTCTGTAATGGGATCTGATGTCCTCTTCTGGCCTGCAGGTGTACATGCAGATAGAGCACTCAGGCATAAAGTAAATAAATAAAAATCTTTTAAAATTAAGAAAAGAAAATAGAATAAAATGTTTATGAAAAGTTGTAGTCTAGAAAATGGACCCAAGCAAGAGTCAGCACTCTATGTGTCTATGTGTTCCCCCCTTTGCGTTCTCTCTCTCTCTCTCTCTCTCTCTCTCTCTCTCTCTCTCTCTCTCTCTCTTTCTCTCTCTCTCTCTCACACACACACACACACACACACACACACACACACACACACACACACTCGCACAGCAAGAAGCGACAGATGATCTCTCTTCTCGTAGCTAACTGAAAGATGATGTCAACAGTACTCATTGCACAAATGAACAAAGCTCTTTTCATAGTATGACTGAACAGGAAAGCCCACAGGGCAGAAAGCCCCACTCTTGGGGGCTGGGCCTGGGGTTGGTCAGATTTAGCCTGGTTCCCAGCACCAAGAAGTAGGGCGCTGCCAGCCTTGGCAGTCTCTCCAGCACACTGGAGAGAGATGCCAGGCTGGGCAGGGATACAGTGGAAAGTGCTCTGTTCGCTTCAGGACTGTGTTTGAGGACAAAATTTTAAATATCATGTCTTTTTTGTAACTCACCTCAGATTCTCAAAATAATATATAGAAAAACAAAAAACAAAAAGACTGAACCAGGTTGAATCCAAGCATACTCCCATGTACCTGGTTAGAATGGGCTCTAAACAATTTTTAAAAAATAGTTCATCAATCCTTAAAAACACAGGGAATGGGAGATTAGTCAAACAACACTCAGTATGCTCAGTTCCCCGAGCTTCGAAAGGCTGAGAGCGAATGGTTACCTGGTAACCACTTAGCTAACCAGGGAAAGCTCGAAGCTTCCAAGGGTGGGAGAAAGAGTAAACTATGACCACAGGATCCAAGGCACACTGAACCTAGGCACACTGGAGTGGGGCGAGTCTGTGGGCTGAAGGATAGAGGAGGACTCGGTGGCAGTTTGGATGCAGAGCTAGTAGGATCTAACCGACAAGATCCGTGGCCTCACCCAAGGCACCCCAACATCATTCTAGGAAGATGGGAACAGTGCTCTCAACTGAGCATGTCACCCAGGAGCCCAGACTCCTGCTTCATCCCCGTGTGTTAGTCACTGCTCTCATCGCTGTGCTAAACTCCTGATACAAGCAACCTGAAGAAGGATGGGCTACTCCTGACTCACAGCTGGCAGGGCGCAGTCAGTTATGGCGGGAGGAGAGTGTGGTGGGAGTTTGGGGCAACTGGTCACACTGAGTCTGCATTCAGGAAGCAGAGAGAGATAGACACCTGTGCTCTGCTCATTTTCTCCTTTTTACTCAGTCCAGGATCCCAGAGCATATTTAGGGTGGGTATTCCAACCTGACCTAGATAACCTCTCACAGACACGCACAGATATTTTCTATGGGGACTATAAATCCCATCAGGTTGACAGCGAAGGTTAGCGATCGCGCTATCTGTCTCATGCAGAACACTAGTGGCTACCAGGGCATGCCCTAGGATGGAGACAGAGAGTCACTCTAGGATCTGAAGTCTAACAGGAAGAGTCACTCTAGGACCTGAAGTCTATGCAATGGCATTATTTGACTTCAAATCATATTAAGGCTCAGAAGACAGGTAGAGAGCTGACCCATAACTCATCAGCAGGTTCAACTGAAGTTTCAACCTAGCTGTAACTTCCAGCATGGGCTATGCTGCTATGATTGGGAAGGCTTCTAGATGCGTGTGGGTGGCTCGCCAGCTTATGCTGGGGAAGTCTTCAGCAAGGACTGGCTGATGTAGGAGGATAGATGAGTTCAAGGCCAGGCTGGGAAACATAGTGAGACTCTATCTTAAAAAAAATAAGATAAAGACTATAATCCAAAACAAAGAAGGTCATTAAATAATAACTAAAGGATCCAATAGAATGGCATAGTAATTATAAACACATGAATTGTATCCTTTATGCTGGGCTTTTGCATGTTCTCTGCCTGGAGTTGACTCCTATTTGTCTCTGGACAAGACCACCTGGCTTCCACTGCTGATGGATCATCGACCTTTGGACGATGAGGACGCTGTCGTTCAGAGACCAAGGCTCCTTAAAGAGTCCTCCTCTGTGATCTTAGCCGCAGCCTGAAAAGTCTGCTGGAGTCCCAGTATTTAGGTCCACATTCCAAGCACCGGGTGGGGAAGAAGAAATGGGGAAGAAAGGGTAGCCGCTTCAGGAGTGACTTCAGGAAGCCACACACATCTGTGCACATACCGTCAGCTTGAACTGTGGCATGGCCTTCCCACTGAAGCCAGGCTGGCCTTGGGCTCCGAAGGGCAGCTGATGTGCAGAAGCTTTACTGTGGAGAAGGGAGTTTACCAAGGGGTTGGCAGCCCATTTTGTACCTCTGAAGCCGTGCTCAGACTGATGACCACTCAGAATGCCACCTTAAAAGGATCTTTGCAATCAGTAGTCCATAATCCCAACCCCACCAACCAAAGTCTGACAGAATCACTCCAAGTACTTAAAAAAAATTTAATTCGAAAAGTAGGCAACAAGGGTGATGGAAAAGCCTGTGACGCCAAACAGGTGATCTCAAGGAAGCCGGAAATTAATCTCAGCAGGATGCCTCCAAACCATCTCACAGCCAAAGCCTAATTTCCCCTCACTGTGAGGATCCTTCACCCCAGGCAGTAATTATCCCTTTGGCCTGGTGTGCCAAAGGTATAAAGAACCCAGCCAGCCTGGCCAGCCTCTGTCTTCAGTCTCATGGGGTCGTCTGTCACATGTTCTGTCCCTAACAACAAAAGCCTTAATGTCAAAACAGTCAGGGCTGAGGACAGAGGAGGAGAGCTTTGTCAGCCGGTTTCTGTGAAGTATAACCAGGAAGAGAACTGACATCCACCCATCCCTGGGTCCTCCCGGTATCAACTAATGCTAACTGATGCTACAATGTTCCCAAGAGGAGCACTCTGACCTTCAGGGATTTCCTACCTCCTCTTAAAGCAGCTCCTCTCAGCTCCTCCTCCGTGCTGGGGCATTGGTGAGTCTAGTGGCCCCCCAGGCTGAGAAGTAAGTGCTGCTGTTATCCGTGAGGCAGATCCCTTGGTTGGGAGCTGTGTGGGGTACTATGGAGTGATCGGTGAATCCAGGGCTGGTTCCGGTAGAGAAGGTAAATTTGTTCTCTGAACAAAAACCCATTTCAGTGAGGAAAAGTCACTGCCATGAAGTGGTTCAGTGTTCTGTCGCTCACACAAAAACTTATCAGCCCTTCATCAAAATTTGTGTCGGGGTGCTTGCAGAGGAAATCAATCCTCTGTGTGTATGCGTACATGTACATTTGTAGTTTCCTCCAATGCAGTTATTTTTAAATTTATTATTACTTTGTTTATTTGCTTGTTTTTTTGCTTGTTTTTGTGTGGATGCAAGTAGGGAAATAGAGGCCAGAGGACAATTTTGGGGAATTCGTTCTTTTTTTTCCTCTGCCATGTACATTCCAAGGACTGAACTCAGGTCATCAGGCCTATTGACAACAGTGTTACCCACTGAGTCATCTCACTGGGCTTCAGTGAGGTTTTCTTTGTAAGATTTATTTTTTATTTTATGTGTATGAGTATTTGGGGGGGGCATGAGCACACATGCACACACATACACACACGTACACTATATGCATGCAATACCTTAGGAAGCCAGAAGAGAGTGTTGACCCTCTAAAACTGGAGTCACAGGCTGTTGTGAACTACATGTAGGTGCTGGGAACTAAACCCAGGTCCCCTGTAAGGACAGCCAATGCTCTTTACCCCTGAGCCAACTCTCCAGTCCCAATTAAGTTATTTTTAAGAAAAATGTAAGAATCTGGGAAAGCAATAGAAAATAGAAAGTTCTAAAAAACTGCTCATTAGAAAAGAGATGCTTTGCTGAAATGTAATCCTTTTCCCATCTCACAGTTCACATGCTTAATGAAGTTGGGAGCCTGCCGCTTCCAGAAATAGCACCTATTGCTGTCTTAGAATCCAAAGCTTCGCATCCCACTGACGAGGTCATTTGTCTCAGCAGTCTTAGCTGTGCTTGCACAGGTGGTGCGGCTGTGGCTGAGAGCACCAGCCTATCACAAGCAGGTTTGTATGTGGAGAGTTCGTCAGCCATGGCAGGGACACAAGGTTCCAAGGAGATAGTGGGTTTCCAGGGGAACAATTAAGTTTAAGGTCTTTTTTTTTTTTTTAATTTTTGTCTGTTTAAACATCTGGAGACTCTGAGGCTTAGCTCTGGCTCGAGATAGTCATTCACTTGCTCTTTTACAGGAGAAATGTTTCAAGCGTTTAGCTGGACTTGGTGATTGGCATCTATAATCCTGGCAGTTGGGATACTGAGGCAGGAGTACGTCTGTTAGCTTGAGGTTAGCCTAAGCTACATGCTGAGCCTCTAGCCAGCCTGGTTTACCAAGTCAGACCTCATCTTGAAAAACAAATAGATAGGAGCTGGAGAGATGGCTCAGCAGGTAAGAACACTGACTGAAGATCTAGATTTGATTTCCAGCACCCAGGTCAGGCAGCTCGCAAGCCCCTGTAAACTCCAGTTCCAGGGAATCTGATGCCCTCTTCTGGCCTCCATGGGAACCTGCACGTAGAAGATACACATATAGTCAAGCAGGTACACACACACACACACACACACACACATACACATAAATAAAAATAATTTTAATTATAATTAATTAATTTTAAAGTTCTAAACACTTTGGTTATTCTGTCTTAAATCTCTTTGTACTTTTTCTTTCCCCAGTCACATGTTTTATTCTTCTTTATCTGCTCTTTATTTGCCACTCCCCTGCTAGAAACATAATTCTTAAATAAACATTATATCCTGACACATTTACCCTCGGCACTGCTTAACTCTGACTTGGAAATAACAGATAAAGATGTTCTCATTGTATTGCTCCAGCCATATAAGTGAGAAATACAGGGACTTGGGAGATGGCTCCATAGTAAAAGCATGTGCTGCTCTTCCAGAAGTCTGGAGCTCAGTTCCCAGCACTCACATTGGGCTGCTCATAGCCACCTTTAACTCCAGCTCCAAGGGATCTAACACCTTCTCCTGGCCTCTGTGAGCACCTGACTGACTGCACATGGTGCACATAAATCCACATAGGCATATATACACATAATAAATGTTTAAAGACGATAGTAATTAAGAACAGCAAACAGAATTTACAACTAGAATAAAGGCTGGGGCCACTTGTCTAAATGGGTTCTACCTGAGAGAAACCACAGAGACTTGTCTGAATATCCCCTCCAGCGCACAAAACAAAACTTCTTCTGACTCAGTGTAAGCTGCTAGATGTGACCTCTCAAAGCAAAGCCACTCAGGGATTATTCAGCCAGTGGATCCGGTTACTCAGTGAGTGGTTTTTCTCCTTCCCACGTCAGCCAGACTCCACGACTTTCCTGAAAGTTCTCCGGGTCAAAAATGAGCAGCAGAGGCTGGAGAGATGGCTGAGGCTTGGGAGGTACCTGGGTTGATAACATGTGTGCCTGCCATGTAACAGCTAGGACTAGAGTCTGACCCATGAGAACACATGAAAACAAGCCAGACAGTGGCTTGCAATCCCAGCACCAACATGGAGACAGATCAGTCTCTGGGGCTCACTGGACAGCCAGGCTGTCTAACAGTGAGCTCCAGGTCTGTGAATATAGGTGGAGAGCAGCTGAGGAAGATGTTGGATATCAACTTCTGTCCTCACCATACGTAAGCATGTGTGTACACATGCATACACACGCAGTGAGCAACAACCTCCATGCAACTACATAAACTACATACATTGCAGCGGCCACCCTGACCTTCGGTATGGTTGATTTCTCTCCTTCTGTTTGTTTCATTAAATACTCCTTTTTTGACGATGTAGATAGATGCCAAGACACCTCCTATGCCAATCCCACCATCCCTGCCTGGCTCCTTGCCCTGGCACCATCCCCCTAAACACCCCCTAAAGATCAGAATTCTTCATGTTTCAGAGCCTGATGCCCTGTGTGTTGGTTGGTATGTTATCATTACTCTCAGGTGGCTCCTGACCTGTTGGGAGCCATGGTTAGAATTACTGTTGTTGGACATAGACTAGATAGAAAGTTCCTTCAAAAGTAGAAGAGGGATGGATGAGAAGCTGCAGGCTAACCAGCTTCCTCCTGTTGTCTTTACTGGAGCACAGCACCTCCTCTGTGATGCCCCCAACCCCAGGAAAAATCTCCCTAAAGGCTTAGTTCACTGCTCTACACTTGCTCTCTTCCTAGATCTGTTCTTTTAGAACCTAGTAACCATCTGTGCTGGTTACATTTGTTTGTCTGTCCGTTTGTTTGTAGCCCGCGCAGTCATCTCGCCTGGAAGAAGACACGCGGATACACTAGGTTCCTTTTGCAGCGACGTTTACTGCCCTCTCCCAGAGGGAAAAAGAGGTCGAGCCCAAAATCCGCACTGCTTATATACACCACAGTGCGGCGTGTCTGCCCACAGCGTGGCGTGTCTGCCCATGATTGGCTGTCCGCTCATTACCCTATGTGACACTCCAGAATGGGCCATGACATGGTGTCTTTTCACTCTACGCACATGCGCAAACAGTTCTCTACACACATGCGCAAACAGTTGTTTACTCGACAGCGGAAGTAGGCGCCATCTTGTCATGGCGAATGCCTCTCCGGATTCACGGCTTCCTACATCTCCCCCTTTTGTTTTAGTTAAAAGGGAAGGCCAAATGTAGCAAGTCAGAG
>NW_022196906.1:114315727-114315934 GCF_008632895.1 Mastomys coucha | reverse complement strand
AGGGAACACTTGTTAAGCTAGTTAAGCTTTGGTTCCCTGCCCCCAACGCTGGAGGCTAATAGTTTGAAGGGCTTAACATTCCAAGCCAGGGTTTGACTCGGACTTTGAAACATTGGTGAAGGTCAGAAAACCTTTTGGTTTTTTTTTTGTTGTTGTTGTTAGCTGTTAAAGAAAATGATATCTTGGTGAGTTCCTAGCACACTAGTA
>NW_022196906.1:114306123-114314658 GCF_008632895.1 Mastomys coucha | reverse complement strand
AACCCTGAGAAAGGGTCGGAGGAATTAAAATCAAGCAGCATGCCTCTCAGAGCTCACTCTGTCCTGCACTTCTGAAACCTACCAGCTGTTGTGAGGTTCTCCCGGCGTCCTGGGTTTCGGCACCAGCTGTTGCCCGCGCAGTCGTCTCGCCGGGAAGAAGACACGCAGACACACTAGGTTCCTTCTGCAGCGACGTTTACTGCCCTCTCCCAGAGGGAAAAAGAGGTCGAGCCCAAAATCCGCACTGCTTATATACACCACAGTGCGGCGTGTCTGCCCGCAGCGTGGCATGTCTGCCCATGATTGGCTGTCCGCTCATTACCCTATGTGACACCCCAGAATGGGCCGTGACATGGCGTCTTTTCACTCTACGCACATGCGCAAACAGTTCTCTACACACATGCGCAAACAGTTGTTTACTCGACAGCGGAAGTAGGCGCCATCTTGTCATGGCGAATGCCTCTCAAGCTTCACGGCTTCCTACATTTGTTTTTCAAGACAGAGTTTCTCTATGTAGCCCTGGCTGTCATGGAACTCACTCTGTAGACCAGGCTGGCCTCGACCTCAGAAATCCACCTGCCTCTGCCTCCCAAGTGCTGGGATTAAAGGTGTATGCCACCATTGCCCAGCATATGATGGGTACTTTTAATTGCTGACCTCATACAGCCTGGAGCGAGCCTGGAGAAAGTCTTGATTAGGAAGTATCTACATTTAGGGGATTGTCTTGACTAGTAGTTGATATAGGAAACCCAGCCCTCTGTGGGTGGCACCATTCCCTAGGCAAGAGGGCCTGAACAGTGTAAGGGGAGAGAAGGCCAGCTGAGAGCAAACTAATATCTCTCTTCTCTCTGATTTTGACTATGGAGGTGGTGTGAACAGCCGAGGAGGCAGTGTGAACACCTAAGGTGGTGGTGTGAACAGCCGAAGAGTCAGTGTGAACACCTAAGGTGGTGGTGTGAACAGCCGAGGAGGCAGTGTGAACACCAAGGAGGTGGTGTGAACAGCCAAGGAGGCAGCGTGAACACCTAAGGAGGTGGTGTGAACAGCCGAGGAGGCAGCGTGAACACCTAAGGAGGTGGTGTGAACAGCCAAGGAGGCAGTGTGAACACCTAAGGTGGTGGTGTAAACAGCCAACACCTAAGGAGGTGGTGTGAACAGCCAAGGAGACAGTGCGAACACCTAAGGAGGTGGTGTGAATAGCTGAGGAGGCAGTGCGAACACCTAAGGAGGTGGTGTGAATAGCTAAGGAGGCAGTGTGAACACCTAAGGAGGTGAGGTGAACAGCCGAGGAGGCAGTGTGAACATCTGAGGAGGAAGTGTGAACAGCCGAGGAAGCAGTGCGAACACCTAAGGAGGTGGTGTGAATAGCTGAGGAGGCAGTGTGAACAGCTGACTCTTGTGCCTATGACTTCCCCAACAGATGGACTCTAACCTGGAATCCTAAGCCAATGAATGCTTCCCCTCTCTACTTGTCAGGGTGTTTGTCACAGAATAAGAAACAAAATTAGAACACCTTGTCATTTGTCTGCCAATGTCCCCAGGTTCTTTTACACATTTTGTTCTGGTTTCTGGTTTCTTGCTGAGAGGTCAATTTGAACTTTTTAGATATTTTTTACTAAAACTAAAAACTCCCCGAATTTTTACAAAAATCTAAAATTCTTTTTTCCTAGTATGTGGTTTCTCTACAGAGAGGGCTCATGGGCTCTAGATACAGACCCTATGACCTTGGCTCCTGGCTTTCCAGATCCAGTGAGCATGTCACCATGATGAAAATGAATGCTTCTCTCTCTCTCTCTCTCTCTCTCTCTCTCTCTCTCTCTCTCTCTCTCTCTCTCTCCTTCTCTCTTTCTCCTCCTCCTCCTTTTCCTCCTCCTCCTTCTTCCTCTCTCCCCTCTCTCTCTCCTCCTCCTCCCCCTCCTCCTCCCCCTTCTTCTCCTCCTCCCCCTCCTCCTCTCCCCTCCTCCTCCCCATCCCTCTTTCTCATCCTCTTCCTCCTCCTCCTCCTCCTCCTCCTTCTCCTCCTCCTCCTCCTCCTTTTTCTTCTCCTCCTCCCCTCCCTCCTGTATTAAAAGCCACCCTGCCCAGAGTGGAAACTAGGCTGACTGTCCTCATTCTCCAAAGGCAGGAAGCCAGAGCTCAGCCTTGATGTTTCAGAGGGGACAGTGGACCACACAGGGCTCGGTTTTCTATTGATGTAAAATACTTTGTAGAGGGAAAGCTGTGAACCTGGCTGTGATGGGGGAAGGGACTTAAAGAGCAGAAGCTAGGTCAATTAGGGCTTCCCTTGCAGAGTGTTGGAGCCCTTTGACCCCGTTTTCCCCAGAAAGAGAACTGGGAGGATTCCCGTTGTTTCCACTATGTAACAATGTTTCTCTCAGAGGAAAGGGTCTCCCAAGTAAAAGCTAAGGTTTTTGCCAGTCCCTGGGGTCCAGGAAAAGTTTGTGCTAATCGAGTTAGGCTTTCTCAATTCTTCAACCTTATGGACTCTCTCCATTCTTGATGAAGCAAAGGACATGTTGGGAGTGGAGAACACAGGTGACTCCCGTGGGGCATGCTGGGAGTGGAGAACGCAGGTGGCTCCCGTGGGGCGTGCTGGGAGTGGACAACGCAGGTGGCTCCCGTGGGGCATGCTGGGAGTGGACAACGCAGGTGGCTCCCACGTGATCCTCTCTAAATGACATCATGTGTTGTATTCATCTCCCAGCATTATTTCCAGTGCCTGCTTGTGAAACTTCCTGAGTTAGTCATTGTTGCTATGCCAAAGAAAGTTAAGGAAAATGACTCAAAAGAAGGAGCTATTTGCTATGACACACATTTCAGCCATGTTGGCCCTTCCTGGCTGGCTTCCTCCTTTCTGGCCAGTGAAGAGGTGAAGAGGCAGACTGTGGTGAAGTAGAGCTGCTCACCCCTGGCATCCAGGAAGTGGAGAGTGACAGGAAGAGGCGGGACATGAGATGTAACCTACTTTCTCCTTAATGTCCCGGTCAACCATGAAGTCATCAAGGGATTAACTGATTTTATCTAATGAACACTGAGGTTGTTACAAAAGAGCATCAGTTCTGTTCAGGGTAGAACTGCATTCTTTAAGGTGTGTGTGTGTGTGTGTGTGTGTGTGTGTGTGTGTGTTCATGCATGCATGTGAGTGCAGTGCCTACAGAGGCCAGAAGGGGGTGTCTTATCCCCTGGAGCTGGAGTTACAGGCATTTGTGAGCCACTAACATGGCTGGTAGGAACTGAACTTGGATCCTCCACAGAGCAGCAAGCACTTTGCCGTCTCTGAAGCCATTATTGCTTTCTTTAAGCCAAGTCTTTCCCCAGTCTTTCATTTCAGCCCAGGTTCCCTCCAACACGCCACGTTGCCAAGCAAGTATTTCTCCATATATGGAGCTTTTAAAGGTGCTAATAAGGAAACATCTTCAAGACATGGTCTTAAGTAATAAAAATATGTTGCATAATGGTGTATAAATATATACATATATATCCTGCATCTGTTAGATTTTAATTTATGCATTCACATAAGTATAGAATGTCTAAAGTCACACTTTAGATTGGTTACTTCTGTGGAGTGGGTTCTGGGCATCCAATGTAGAAAGAAGGGAGCCCGGTTTTCTGGCTTTCATTCAGTTATATTTTTGCCGCTGGCATATATAACTTTCCTAACACTTTCATTGCTGAGTATTTAATGAGAACTAGTGGCCATAAGTTCTAGGAAGAAAAAAAGAGCAGCTAGCACAGGCAGACAGAGATTCTCTTCCTGCTTACCTAAAGGTTTAGGAGATGCTGGTCACTTCTCTGTCTCCTGATAGAAGTGTCTGAAGAATTAAATTATCTGGCCAGAAAATCCTTGCTTCCCAGCTCTGTCATCCCTAAATCTGCCTGAGGCCCGGAAAGACAGAACAACAAACTATTCCCAAGTCCCCAGTAGGATCTGGAAAACACATTTCTTTTGACAGAGTCATTGCTTTTATAGTAATTATTTTTGTGAGTTTCCTGTTCTTCCATTAAATGGACTCTATCAATGAAGTCAGGGGCTCGATGCGAGCACAGAATGCAGGGTGGGTGTCTCTCCCTAGAAGACAGTCCTGCGGGAGATCTTGCTGCATTACCGAGACCTTGCTGAAGTCTCTGCCCACAGCATCTTCACCAGCCTGGCGTCAGATGAAGAGCAGCATGGAGAACTCATTCGCCCTCTGGCCATAGCTTTCCCTTTGTGAACTAGAAAGGAAGTGTGCTGTGCCAAGTGTGACCTCTACCTGCAGGATTCAGGAGGCTGTTTGATTTTTCTGTTCAAGGATAGCATCGTAGCCCTGGCAACCAGACACTGTGGCACAGATGAGAAATCTAATATCCAAAGGCTGTTTGAAGGAGACACATACTAACCCCGCAGGCTCTGGCTACTCTCTCCTATACTGTGAAACAACCGCAAAAAGAGTCATATTTTCCTAGAGGCAGAGCAGGGCCAGCCATGATACACCTCTCCAGCGTGCCCACCACCACTCTGAAATCTACAGCAGTTGAACATTTAAATCCTGCCTGGCCAGAAAATACAGAGAATAACATCGATGGGCCATACACCGGGCCAGTGAGCTGGGGGCCAGTGAGCTGGGGGCCAGTTTGTCAAAGGTCCCAGCCTTTGGGATGAGTGAACTTCCCTCCCTTTTCTGACCTGCAGGCAACGTGGAAATCCAATCCAGTAATGGTGAGGCATGGATCAGAGCATCAGTATCCCACTAGCTGTGTGGATGTAAGTCATTGGGGTTCCTGTATTGCCATATTTCATCAAGTCTGAACCGGAGTGTTAAATGTGGAAATGTATGCATCTTAATATGGACTAAATGGTAACAAGGATAGGTAGATGTTATTCAGACAAGCCTCTGAATCACGGTAGTATATCTCAGGGTACTGGTGATTCTGGTGCCTGGTACATGGCTGTCCTTTTGGTGTAACCTGGTCTGAGTGTCTTTTATAATACACTTCCATTTGTGCATGCTGCTGGGATTAGAAGCACACGCCACCACACCTAGACCTGGAGATGACAGCAGGGGTCATTTGGAAGTGGAGCTGGGACATCATGGGAACATCTGTCCAGAAAGTGAAAACGAAGTTGTCTTAGTTTGAGCTTTACTGCTGTGAACAGACACCATGACCAAGGCAACTTATTTAAGAATAACATTTAATTGAGAATGGCTTACAGATTCAGAGGTTCAGTCCATTATCATCAAAGTGGGAACATGGTAGCTTCCAGACAGGCATGGTACAGGAGGAACTGAGAATTCTACATCTTCATCTGAAGGCTGCTAGCAGAATACTGGCTTTCAGGCAGGTAGGATGAGGGTCTCCCACAGTGACACACCTACTCCAACAGGGACACACCCACTCCCAGGGACACACCTTCTAATAATGCCACTCCCTGGGCCAAGCGTATACAAACCATCACAGATGTCCCCTCCCCCGCACCCCCCCCAGCCTCCATCTGCTAGTGTCCTGCAGGCTCCACCCCAGCTTTAGCTCCTTTGTCCTAATTGTCCCATCATTATGGTCCAAGCAATCATATTTCTAGAAATCTCTTCCAGAATACATGATAGCGAGAGGGAGGGAGGGAGAGAGACAGAGACAGAGACAGAGAGACAGAAAGAGAGAGACAGAGAATCAAGCAGCTGCCATGTTGATAGCAGAATCCTAAGGAAGAATTAATATTATTGAGTGTGTGTGTGTGAAGCTCCGGGCGGACTTGCAGCACTCAAAAGGAGCAGCTATTGCTACTGCTGGGTGAGCTCGGGAGGCAGAGCCAGTTTGGAAGGAGGCTCTAAGGAAGTGAAGCACCAAAGCCTAAAATCCGCACGGAAACTCTTCCCCCTGCTTCCCTGCAACCATGGCAGTCCTCCTTGCGACACCTCTGATCCTGCTCGGTGGCTAACACTGCAATTCTAAACAGCCAGATTGATTTTTTCCTTTCCTCATTGAGCAGAGTCTTCAGGCTCTGTGGACAGAGTGGAGCACTTGGTCAGCTCTTTCCAGGCTCTCTTCTCATGCAGTGTGGGTTCATGTCCTGGTTAGAATTGAACCATGAAGGCTGCAGGGTGCCTGCGGAAAACTGGTCCCTTCCTAGCCCGACTGGGTAGTTAGAACTGACTCCAGGACTGGAGATATTCGTAGGCTCCTTATGGTGCTGGAGAAAAGCAGACAGATGGCACCCAAGCTCTGGTCCATTTGTCTTTGTCCCTCAGACCTGCCTTGTTGGCCACACGTACTCTGTCTGGAGAGAGCAGGTGGCTGCTGTCATCTCCTGCAGAGACAAAACCCAGGAATCCAGAGGCCAAGCCTCATCTCGGTGCTCATGACTCAGCCAGAGCCCAATCCCTTAGAGGATGAGCTCAGCGGCGCAACACTAGGCGTTTGATGTGACCTCCCCTCCCTCATCATGGTTTCTGGCTGTCACTTGATGACCTAAGGGAGTGAGTGACACAAAGAGGCCACTGCCAGATGCCCTTGAAGTGCCCTCAGACACTCTCTGAGTCTCTGGTCACAGCCCCTCTGCCAACCAACATAGTATCTCCTCAGAGACAGAGGAGGTGGTGGCAGGGTAATAGGATGACTCAGTGATGGACCAGCTGGAGCGAAAGCCCAGAAAGGGGAGAGAGCTCTTATCTCTTCTGTCCCTCTTGTCCAGAAATGTAAAGAGAAGTTTCTTTAGGCCAGCAAGAACTCTGGAGGGTTCATTCCTTCACTCCCTTGAGGTTTTGTTGACCTAATGCTTGATATGTTGAAACGTAGGTGAGAGGCGCGCAGAGCACCGTGTTATCATGGAGAAGTATGCATGTGGCCATCTTTTTCATCAGGAGGCAGAATGTTACAAGCCCACCAGCAACCTCCTTAGTCTCTCTCAGCCCTTGTCTCTTCCTACTTTTCAAAGGTTCTGTGATAAAGGCTTGCCTGGATCCTGTTGGTGCGCAGTCATGTCTGTGGGGCTTGTCTGTCTTGATTGCTCACTGTTGTAGCAGTCTCTGAATTTGGACACTGGATCATAGAGCTGTTGGTTATAGTGTTGGTGTTGGTTATTTCTCTTATCATCATGACCAAATACATGGCAGAATAAAGTTTTTATTTTAGTTCATAATTCCATGGAAGGAAGGTATGGCGGGGCTCATGACAATGGAAGCTTCTGACATGGCTTGTGGGGGTACACACCTTAGCAGAAGAGGAAGCTGAGACTGTGAACAAAAATGAGGCTGTGCTGTAACCCTGAAGGCTCCCTCCCAAAGACCCACTTCTTCCAGCTGAGTCCCTCTTCTCAAAGACTCCACTTCGGTCTAAATCATCACCACCAGCTGGAGACCAAGTGTGTAGGAGATAAATGCAGAGGTGGGAGCAATCTGCACATAAACCACACACACACACACACACACACACACACACACACCACAGACGCAGTTCCTAATTAACTGACACTAAATTCATCAAAAGGATAATTCTTATCAAGGGAACCATTTAAAAGATGGGCTGGGGTCCTGTGCTGAGTTCTGAATCTCCTATGTGCTGGGTTGGGGTGGGGAAAGGAGAGACAGAGAGACAGAGACAGACAGAGACAGACACACACACACAGAGAGAGAGAGAGAGAGAGAGAGAGAGAGAGAGAGAGAGAGAGAGCTGGGCTGGGAGGGGCTCAGAGGGCAACGTGCTACCTCATGTGTCCAAGGACCTGAGTTCAACTCCCAGAACACATGTAGAAAGCTAGTGTGGTGGCATGTGCTCATAACCTCAACAGTGGTGAGATGGAAGAGAGACAGGGAAGTCCCTGACGCTCACTGGGCAGGTCTCCCACTGATATGTGATTAAAGCAAAGAATAAAGCCAATGAGAGACCTTGTGTCCTACCTTGCTTTGTAAACTTGGCATGGCCTACAGTCATCAAACTGGAGAGTCAACCAAAGGTCTGCCTGGATCAGACTTGTCTGTCTGTGGGACATTGCCTGATTAATAGATTCAGGAGGGTTCCGCCCACTGTGGGCAGCACCATTCCTAGGCAGGTGGCTCTGGGCTGTACAAGGAAGCTAGCCAAGCATGGGTTTGTGAGGAACCTAGCCAGCAGATTCCTCCATGGTTTCTGCTTCAAGCTCCTGAGTTCCTGCCCTGATTCCCTCAGTGATGGACCTCAGCCTGGAAGTGTAAGCCAGATAAAGCCTTTCCTGTCCTTAAACTGATTTTAATCAGATGTTGTCATAGCCACAGAGAAGTAGCCAGAGTTCTTTGTTTCAAACAGAAAGTGAGAGTGAGGAGCACCTGCGCTATCCTCTGTCCTCCACACACAAATACACGGGTGCGAGCACACACACTGATGTACATACACATACACTTGCACATACACATGCAACACACTCACATACATGCACACTCACCTTGTTACACTTACTGTCCTCTGTCTAACTGGTGGGTGTGGGGAGCCGCAGTTCCCCCTTTTTGTTTTAAAGGCAACAGGCAAGAGTAGAGGTCTGATCTCTGGTGAATAAAGTTAGGACATTGTACAGGCTCTTCGCCA
>NW_022196906.1:114297156-114306005 GCF_008632895.1 Mastomys coucha | reverse complement strand
CAGAGGCAGGAATGAATGGGAGAATTGGGGAAAGGGTGGTATCAACCTGCATCAATCAGACATGCTCTCCAAGAGACCGCTAGAAGCTGATCTCTAGTGCAGTGCTTAGCCTAGCAGCCTGAACGTGATGGACGATCATTCAGAATAGTTAACCAAGCCCGTGGAAATTGCCTTGTCTCCAGGGCTGCAAATGCTTGCACTATCAAAACAGCCTGTCATTGCTGCCAAACCCACATAGACACACTACAAGGCCAATATACTGACAAGGACTAGTAAAGCACCCACGGTTCCAATACCTATTGCTCTCAATTCAAAAGCTCTTACTTATTTCTTGTATATTAGTTTAAGATGTTCTAGTCATACAATGTAACTTAATAACAAAAGCTCTTACTTATTTCTTGCATATAGTTTAAGATGTTCTAGTCACACAATGTAACAACAAATTATAAGGCTTTCTATAGCTATACAATTAAATCTGGCTATTTCTTTCTCATTTCAAATATAACCATTTTACATTTTTAGAACCACAACTTAGTAACAATTTTTTCTAGCCCCAAAGCCCAGGGAACCAGGTAGACGACTCATCATAACTTCTTCAAGCTGAACAAGGGCATAGAGATATGAGGGGGTGGAAGGAAAAACAGAACTGGTCTTCTGATGTCTGTGTCTTAACTGGATCAGGCTGAAGTTCAGGATACCAGGAGTTCAAGCAGGCGGTTTAGATGAGGAAATTCGCCAAGACTTTATATTTCTGTAACATATAAATCTCAAAACAAACTTTCAGTATCATTAAGATATATATTTTTGTTTGATTCTTTGTGCAGTGCAGGAACTGATGGCATGTCCCTGAGGGTGACTTGGTTTACCTAGGTGATCACTCACAAAACTACATCTCCCATCAGTCCTTTCCAGCCATCTGGAGCCACAGCTGTTCCAAGTTTCCTTTTTAAGCTTGTTTACCCTAGGGGCAAAGGTGCTAGCGGTTTAGCGCAAAAAGCTGTTGTCCCCTTTAAGAGTGGCTTGTGCAGACACTCAGTCAGCCTCTATCAGCTCCTTTTCAGCTGTGCACGGACTGACTCAGCCAAGTTTTATATGACTTTAAGTGGCAGTGTAAGTTTAACTCCTTCAGAGTCCGAGCCACCTTCATCAGTCTGAATCTTTCTCAGACCCTGCTGACCTTTCTTCCTTCAGCTGTTTTAATGCTTCCTGTCCCTTCTCTACTGCTTAGAACACACTTTATATTCTCCAGGCAGCTCCTAATCAGTTTCTAGATTGGTCGCACTCCACCTTTTATGATTCCTCCTTCCCAGGCGAATTCCAAATCTCTCCCTAATTCATCCCAGCTGGACAGCGCCAGGTGATCCGACACTGCGAACCAAGGGGCTGAGATATCTACCTCTGACAGGAGTCTTTCTAGGGTTTCTCTCTTTAATTCTATCCCTTTTGCTCTCAATAGCTCCGTAAGAGCAACACGGGCAAGACTGCGAGTTCCCCGTATTTTATCTTATTGCTCCAAACCCGGAGACCTTATCGTCTCTTTACTGAGAACCTTATTGCTCCAATCCCGGTGAACCTTATCGCCTCTTCCCGAGGACCTTATAGCTCCAGTCCCGGAGACCTTATCGCCTCTTCACTGAGGAGCTGCGGCTCCCCACAGGTGGGTTTTTTTGGTCTCCACATGTTGCATTCTTGGGGACTTTCTGCATTATGAATCATTTTATGTCTTTTCCTTAGAAAATATGACTCAGTCTTTTTAGGAAATCCTAAGCTTAACTTTATGTGGCCACTATTTGGAAGTCTTCCTTGTGCCCTGGCAATCACTAAGCACAAAGCTAGACGAGGCAGGTCGTTACTCCAGAAATCTTCTTGGGCAACTCAGACAGTATAGTTAGTGCAGGGCAAACTGAGACAACAAACTGACTGGCCAGAGTAAAAGGTTACAGACTTGGGGTCTCCCTGGAGCTCTCTGATAGTGTGGTTTAAAGATAGCTTGTTCAGGTACACCCCTGGAGGAATAGAACTCAGTAAGACAAGATGGACTGACTTACAAAAAGACCGTTTCAGATATGTTCTGTTTGTCTGGGGTGCTTTCAGAGAGCAAACACTGCCAGCCCAGAAGCAAGCTGTCATATACAAATGTGTTGGCTTTAGAGGTCTTTAGATTCTTTAAATTGGAGTTATAGGGCTGATAATAAAAATAAAATCTGTTTGTATTCTAATTGTAACTGGACTTGTAACCCTGGATATGTAACAAAGAGCCAAACGTATTCTGCACCACTTGGACAATCATTAGTCTGTCTTTGTTCTGTGAAACTTGCATAAATTAAGAAGCACCTGGTTGCCAGTGGGATGGCCATAGGAGGCGCCTGATTGCTAACAGGCCAGCTGGAAGATTCCTCTGACCATCACCTGACACACTCACTCCCTGTCAGCAATGACCTGACCCTCTGCCAACTCTTCTCTCCATGCTGAAGAAGTCCCCCAAGGGTCCTGGCACACACATACTCACAAACATACACTCACACACACAGACATACACGTGCATGTACACACATACATTCATACACAGAGATACACATGCATGCACACACAGACACATACAATCATGCACATGCATTCACACACACACATATAGACTCACGTACATGCATGTACACATACACACACACAGATACACACACACATGCAAACATACATGCATGTACTCACACACTCTTACACACACACATGCACACAGACACACACAAAACATTCCACACACTCACAGACATTACACACACAAATACACGAATATGCATAAACACAGAGACATTATATACACAGGGACATCTCACACACACATACACACAGAAACATAACACAAACACATGCACATACATGCGCATACATGCACACCCACACACAGACATCACATACACACACACACATTCACATATGTGGACACACACACCTGTGACCTGTTGTTTCCTTCTACAGCTATAAGGAAATTAATCTTGCTGCCTAAATTTGGAAGGTGACTTGAGAAATGCCCCCGACCACCCAGGCTGAGGCCTCATGGGCTCTCCCGGGAATCCTGGCCAGTGAAGCTGTGCAGTAATAAATGTGTATTATTTTAATCTGCTTGGTTTATGATCATTTGTTAAGAGGAAAAAGAAATGAGCATATATTCTGGTCTCTTAAAGGCTTATTAATTTTATATAAATTACATTACTTGTGAATAGTCTTAGTTTTGCTTGATCATATCTCATCTCCGTAACCTTTCTGTGACCTACAGCCCTGACTACAACCTCCAAAACAAGTCACTGTTAAATTGGTGATAACAGGTGTCTTAGTCAGGGTTTCTATTCCTGCACAAACATCAGGACCAAGAAGCAAGTTGGGGAGGAAAGGGTTTATTCAGCTTACACTTCCACAATGCTGTTGATCACCAGAGGAAGTCAGAACTGGAACTCAAGCAGGTCAGGAGGCCATGGAGGGATGTTTCTTACTGGCTTGCTTCCCCTGGCTTGCTCAGCTTGCTCTCTTATAGAACCCAAGACTTCCAGCCCAGGGATGGCACCACCCACAAGGGGCCCTACCCCCTTGATCACTAATTGAGAAAATGCCCCACAGCTGGATCTCATGGAGGCACTTCCCCAACTGAAGCTCCCTTCTCTGTGATAGCTCCAGCCTGTGTCAAGTTGACACACAAAACCAGCCAGTACAACGGGTGTCTCGGATTTGCTGTGCTCTGTGAGAGAGCTCCTTCCATGTCCTCCTCAAGTGCTTTGTTTGCTGAGAGCGTTGATAACGGGTGTCTCGGATTTGCTGTGCTCTGTGAGAGAGCTCCTTCCACTTCCTCCTCAAGTGCTTTGTTTGTGAGAGCATTGGGAGATACCTTCTACCCCAGCACAGCACCATTATTCATTCCTAGTTTCCAACCAAGGCAGCTCTATAGGAAAGGTGGAACAGCTCTGGGATGCTCCATGGCTCAAGTGCCCTGCACATGAGGGCCTGAGCTTGTCCCCAGCCATGGCTGTGCATCCCTGTAACCCTATGGTTCCACATGGAGGTGTGAGGAGCAAGACAGGAGGCTAGCATGGCTTGCTGGCTGCCGGTCTATTTAAATAAATGGCAAGCAACGTGTTCAGTGATAGAGCCTGACTATTACAGATAAGGGAGAGAGTGGGAGAGAGACCCAGTGTCTTCCATTAGTCTCCATGTGCATGAACACACACACACAACATACACACTCACATACACCACATACACCACACATACACTCACATCCACTACATTCATATACACACAAAACATATATACTCACATATACCACATACTTCACATACATCACACACACACTCACATACACCATACACACTCACATACACCACATACATACACGCAAAACACACATACACCACATACACACACCACACGCATACACACAAAACACACATACAACACATACACAAAAAAACATACATACACCACACACACACATAACATATACACTCGCATATACCACATATACCACATACAACTAAATGTTTAAATGAATTATATTTTAAATGCTTTTGGGGCAAACAAGTGGTTCTGGGGGTACAGATGCTAGCATGCAAGTCTGACAAGCTTTGAACCCTAGAGCTCACAAGGTGACAGGCAAAAACCATTTTGCAAGCTGCCCTCTGACATCTTCATGCATAGCACTCAGAGGGTGGGGGATGAATAATGGATTGAGACAGTCATACGACTTATTCAGCTACATTTCATTAATGTTGAAGGTTTCACTGTTTGAAATTAGATTAAATTTTAATTAAATGAGCTGTGCCTCTTTAGAATAACACTTGGTCAGTGTGCATTACTGAGGGCTTGGGTTCGCTGACATTCTGTCCTTACAGAAGACTGAGTCTACTTCTGACCTTTCTTAGAACGTGGGCATTGGTCTGCACACCAAAGCTATATTGACCTCATGAAAGGTATGCGGTGTATCAGCCCCTACTGCCCAGGGTCTTCTCTCTACCCTGCTAGCTCCTCTGTGCCTCCTTTAGTTCGGTTTCTACTCATCAACTGAGGACTGAATTATCCCGTCCTCCATGGACAATGGTGTTGGTGATACGGGGACTTGAGAGTCCATTCAGTGGCTGAGAGCAGCTACCGCTCTGTAAGGCACCAGAGTTTGGTCCTAGGACCCATACCTGGTGCCTCACAACTTCCTGTAACTCCAGGAAACTGAACCCCCCAATTCCAACCTCCCCGGGACCTGAACATACATGCACAGACACACACATATACATAATTAAAAAATATTTTTTAAAGTGTCAACGGTTTACTCTTTGCATTTGTTTCTTAAACGTAGTAGTGATTTGGTCTGTTCTGTGTGCTTGTCCCTAACAAATCGACAGTTTTATGGTTAGGGGAAGAGAGGGACCCACTGATGGCTGCTGCTGGGGTGTGTGGGGGGAGTCTATAATGGAGCCCTCAAGAAGAACATTAGTAAAAAGTCAGGCAGACAGTGCCTTTGTTACTTTTCTGTTGCTTGATGGAGTACCCTGAGGAAAAGCAACTCAGGGGGAAAGGTTTTAGCTTACTGTCCCAGAGGGACCCAATCCATCATGGCAGGAATGGCATGATAGCGGGAACATGGTCATCAGAAAGCAGATTAATCACATTTCATTCATACAAGAGAAACAGAGAGAGGGAGGAGAGGGAGGGAGCAAGGGAGAAGGGGAAGGGAGGGATGGAAAGAGAAAGAGGGAGAGGGAGAAAGTGAAAGAGAAAGAGGGAAGGAGAAGGACTGAGAGAAGGAGGGGAGGGGAGAGAAGAAGAGAGAGGGAGAAGAGGAAAGGGGAGGATGGAAAAAGAGGGAGTGGGAGAGGGGGAGAGGAAGAGGGAGAGGAAAAGGGAGAGGGAGAGAGGAGGAGAGAGAGAAAAAGAGAGAGAGTGCACAAGAGTGAACAGAAAGTGGGGCAGGCTTTTTCCTCTGATATACTTCCTCTAGCAAGGCTGCCCCTCCTAACTGTCCCATACCATCCTGCACCCCCACAACAGCTTCACCAATGAGGTTCCAAGCGTTCAGACACATACTGTAGAGGGGACATCAAGTCACCGCAGATAGAGAACAGGAAAGAGCATCCCAAACAAAGGGAGGGAATAGACAGATTTCCAGAGGGAACAAGGGGGCTGCGTCTGCCCGGCTCCTGCTACCTGCAGGAGGCTCTGACTAGGAAATGTTCGGCCGCTGCACATTTTCATTTGGACTTTATTATTAAGGTGGCAGGAACCTGTGGAGGGAGCAGAGCCGGAGTGACAGGGACAGTGACACTGAGACACTGCGTTCACCTTCTAACTAGAGTGTCAGCTTGCAGTGTGGAGGATGGACTGAGTGAGGCTAGAACACATGACAGAGCTGGAAGGTTGCTTTAGAGACTGGGTACAGGAGAAAGGTATTTACGTTCTTGGGTAATGGCCAAAAGCTGGATCAGAGTGGCCTGTGTGTTGTAGTGTGGACCCGGAATGCCCCTTCCCGGTGGGAGTCATTAGGTGCCATTTCTGAGACTCAGCCTGGGGGATGTCCTCAGGTCCCCAGGGGTGTGCTGGTCAGTTTTTATCAACTTGACACAAGCAGGGCCATTTCTCAGTTGAGAAAGCGCTTTCAGCAGATTGGCCTGTGGACAAGCCTGTGGGCATCTTCCAGATTCATGATTGATGGGGGAGGGCCCAGCCCATTGTGGGTGGGGCCAGCCCTGGGCGGTGTCATGGGTTCTGTAAGAGCAGGCAGCATCTCTTCATGACCTCTGCATCAGCTTTCGCCTCCAGGGTCGTGCCCTGACTTCTCTCTCAGAGAAGTAAGCTTTAAGCCAAATAAACACTTAGTTCCCAGGGTTGCTTTAGATCATGAGGTTTATCACAGCAATAAAGGACACAGTAAAACGGGCGTGGCTACGGGAGGCAGTGTAAAATACAGGCCACTTCTGCTTCCTCCTCGCTTCTACTTCCCCCTTAGTTCCGCTTCCCCTTCACTTCCGCTCCGCTTTCCCTTCACTTCCCCTTCACTTCCGCTTTCCCTTCACTTCTGCTTCCCTCCTTCTCTCCGGCCTAGGAAGTGAACCGGGTTTCTCTGTCCTTGCTCCACTGTGGCCTGAACCCTGTAACGTGTGAGCACAGCTCAGCCTCCTGGCCAGAGCTGATGGCAGCCTCGTGGGTCTCTGGTAATGAAAAGCGGACCGCAGGGCGTGTTGCGTGGTTTTTAATAAATGCAAAGTGGTCTGACAACGAGGTGAGGAAGAGAAGCCTGATGGTCTAGAGATATTCAGACAAGAGCTTGGAGGGAGAGAGCAGATAAAGCCAGCCCCATTCTGTCTGTTACAAGAGGTCCATTTTGCCAGTCTAGTCCAAACTAAAAATAAAATTCACTACTGGCTTTTTTTATGAAAATAGAGTTGGGTAGCTGCCATATCTGCCTTCCTCTTCTCTGGACACTGAATCCCAAGGTCAAGAAAAGGGTTTGTTATAAATTTCAAACATACTGAGCTCTCACATGATTCGGGGCGTGCACATCAATCATCCACTGTCAGGTAAAACGTCATCACCAGCAACAGCAGTAAATAGCTGGCCGTCAGCCCAGCCTGGGTCAATTATCTGGAAACTCAGTTTGTCTTAAATGACTACCTTTTAATTACCTCTCCCAATTATCTGCTAATCAATCAATGGTGTTTTAGCTAAATAATAATTCACTGTAAAGACTTGGGCAAATAAAGTGGAGCAAAACTCCTTACTGCAGGACTTCCCATATGTGGCAAGCCTCGAGTTGTAGCATGGAGGGTAGTGAGATGGTTTTGCTCATCTGTGTGGGGATTTATTCAGTTCCTGGATAAGAGGCCAAGAACCTGGAAGCACCCAATGCCAACCCAGACCACCAGGGACATGCGCAGATCCTCTGCAGGAGCAGCCAGGGCTCTTAACCGTGGAGCCATATCTCTAGTCTTGGTTCTCTGGCCTGAATGATAAATTAGCTCATATAACCATTTCTCTCCTGGATATGAATCTTCCCACAATGCACCTGATTTGAATCATATGCATGACCAATTATCTTATATGCATAGGCATAAAATGATCAATAGGGGATTCGCCCTAAAGATTCACTTTAGGACAGTTTTGCTTTGTTGCATATCGTCATTGTTTGTTCTCTTTTTAATTTTTTTTAAGTATTTCTTTTATGTGAGTGTTTTGCCTGCATATGAGTCTACGGGCACCACATGGGTGTCTGGTACCTACAGAGGTGATAAGAGAGCACGGACCCCTGGAACTGGAGTTGTCAACTACAGCGTGGGCACTGGGGATCAAACCCGGGTCCTCTGGAAGAGCAGCCAGTGCTCTTAGCCTTCAAGCCCTTGCTCCAGACCCCTGGTTTGCATCTGTCGCTGTGATAAGCAATCATGACCAAAAACAATGTGGGCAGTCTGGTCCAAGCTGTCCTTGGATGGAGACGCCCTTTCTCCCCTGTGCATCTGGTAGACAATAAAAATTAACCAGCACACACACACACACACACACACACACACACACAAACCCCAAACCAATTCAGGCTATATTGGCCCTTCCTGCCCCCAGGCCAGAATACCGTTTAATATAAGAATACATTTAAATAGAGACAGTTGGAGTTAGAGAAATGTCTCACTTGTAAATGGGCACAGTGCACAGTCATAAATGCAGGAAAAACACTCAGATATATAAAATAAATAGTCATCTAAAAAAATTAAATAGAAACTGTTCCAGCAGTCATTCAGGGAAAGAGAAACTTCTCACATTGTTCAGAGAGGGTGGGGGCAGGAGGTTGTCAGAGGTTGCTAGGTACATTGTTGGCGGGG
>NW_022196906.1:114273936-114297146 GCF_008632895.1 Mastomys coucha | reverse complement strand
AGGCAAAGGAGCTAGGCTGCCAATTCCATTATCAAAAGAGGACTGTGTGCAATCCAAACAAAGTGGACTCCTAGGTTACACAGCAACTCCCTGTGCTTGCATGCTTCATACCCTCACGCATGTGAACATGTATGTGTGCATGCCATAAACATTCTCGAACAATGATGATGATGATGTCAGTGCTAATGACAAGAAGATGATGTTGGTGGTTATGATGATGAAGAAGAGGACGCTAGAAAATACTGTTGCTGTGTCCCTTCACATTTACACCCTGCAGCCCGCCTGAACAGATCTGCAGGAGACTGCTGAATTATTTGCATTCCTCAAGTTGTGTCTGTGAAAATACAAGAGGAATCCCTTCCTGCTTGCAAATGGGTCCCCCATTTGTACATTTCGATGGCACTCTGCTGAGCACTAAAGCAGGCAGTATCATTTCCCCAGCTCCTGCTGCTGGCCATTCCCAGGAGTGCTAAGTGTAAATAGAATGAGATATGCAGTACCCACACAGCAGGGCTTTACTGAACTTGGCCAATCACTTCCTCCAACTCAATTACATTCCTTACATTATTCTCCTAGGGAACAATGTCCCTCCTGGTCTTTCCAAAGGTTACATTGTTACTGCTCCCCCCCCCCTTTCCAAAGGTTACATTGTTACTGCTTTCCTACCTTAGTGGCTTTGGTTTCCTGATCCCACATCAGGCCCATGTCTGACTTCTGCTGCTTCTGGAAAACGTCCCCCATTGCTGAGGATGTAGATCAGTGGTCAAGTGCTTGCCTAACATGAACAAGGTCCTGGGTTCAAGGGTTCAATTCCCCAGCTCCTCAAACAACAACAACAAAAAATATGTCTAATAAAAGTGTCTGTAAAGACCTCTCTCACATTCTCTGGTTAAAAGACCAGGGCTGGATGTGTGGCTTGCCTAGCATACACAAAGGCCTGGATTTGGTCGACAGCTCCACATAAGCACGTCACAGATACACAAGCCTGTAATCCCAGCACTCAGGTGGAGGCAGCTGTCAGAGTCATCCTCAGCTACATGCTGAGTTTGAGACTAGCCTGGGCTACAGGAAATCCTGTATTTGATCAAGCAACCAGTTAATTAGTTAATTTAATTACTAAGTCAAGTGTGGTGGCTTATGCCTGTAATCCAACCACTTGGGATGTATAGGCAGAATGATCAGGAGTTCTAAGCCTTTCTTAGTTACATAGAATTAATTGGAAGCTACCCCAAGATACAGAGGATCCTGTCTCAGGAAGGAGGGAGGGAGGGAGGGAAGGAGGGAGGGAGGGAGGGAGGGGGAGGAAGGAAGGGAGGGAGGGGGGAGGGAGGGGGAGGAAGGAATCCCCAAACCATCCTAATTTTAAGGATAAGAACTGGAGGATGGGGTTATGGAACAAGGGAATTTAATTTGTTGGTTATGTCAACATAACCAACAAATAAACCATTTCACATTTGGGAACATGTATTGAAATCTTCACTGAAATCCCCCTGTGGTTTTCAGAGCCATTGTGCCCATTTACATATGAGCTTTCTGGACTTAGTTCCAAGCAACCCAGAAGCAATGACAGTGATCCTCTGGGGTACTGGGATTACAGGTGTGAGCACTGCACATAGTTTACATGATGCCATGTATCACACTGCACATAGTTTACATGATGCCATGTATCACACTGCACATAGTTTACATGATGCCATGTATCACACTGGAACCTGGTGCATGCTAGACAAGTTCTCCACCAAGCAGGCCCAGCCACACTTCTGAGAGAAGTGTGGCGCTATCACAGAATCTGGCCTCTCTTCCACATTGGTATTGTCTCAATTGTCTCCCTTGGTGTGCTGGCTAGTGTGTGTGTGTGTGTGTGTGTGTGTGTGTGTGAGAGAGAGAGAGAGAGAGAGAGAGAGAGAGAGAGAGACCAACTTGATACCATGGACATTTTCTTGATCAGTGATGAGTGTGGGAGGGTCCAGCCCATTGTAGGTGTGACCACCCTGGGCAGGTGGTCCTGGGTTGTATAAGAAAGCTTGATAGACCAGCCATTGGGAGCAGGCCAGTAAACAGAGATCCCTCATGTCTTCAGTTCCTATCTGCCCTGACCTCCCGCCCTGACTTCCCCCTACCCCCACGACTACAAGCTGTAAGGTGTAGTAAACCCACCCCTCTTCAAGTGTTTGGCCATGGTGTTTATTCAGCAGTAGGGAGCAAGCTAGGACCCATTTCACAGCCATGTCTTGGTGTGGAGCTTAACACCCTCCGCCTTTGGCTATTCCAGTGAAAAATCTTTTACTTTCATAAGTGACTGTGAGTTGACCCAGCCATAATTATAACTCAGCAGAGACTCCCTTCTGGAATATTCACTATCATGACTCCCTCCCTGTCCTAAATTAGCACTCCCAAAGCAGAGGTCTGTCCCCTCTTGTCACAGTTATGATCACTTGTCCAGGGTCCAGCTGACTCCCAGGCCTGTGTCACTGAATCATGGGCCACTGGTGACTCAGCCATCTTTCCTCTGTGGGGATAATAAGGAGTCTCTTCAGAGAGACACACAATTATTTCTAGAGGGAAAACACTCGGGGTCGGTGCATGAATACACTTTTATTCATTATGGAGAAAGGTCTTATCAAGCCAGGGGAAAAAAGGAGAAAATCACAATCGCTTTGATTGCTAATCTTAGAGGGGTGACACAGACCGACGTGTCCTTTCTGAGAAGAATCAAATTATTCTCCTCCCCAGTGAGGTCTGACGACTGCCATCGTGGCTGAGTTATTGGTCTGGGAATGTGGATGGATGATGTGGAAATAATAGAAAGATATTAAATGTGATTTGAATCTCTGCCACAGTAAGGATAATGACTTCGAAAAAAAGAATGCCTAATAGTCTCATGCTTCAGAAAGTGTCCTGGTCCCAGTTATGAATGCCTGTGCACCATCTCTTTCCTCTTGAATTTCAGATTCCCCGATCTACCCAGGAACATGTTAACACACCATGGCATAATGTCACATGTTTTGGCTTTGTCCCTGGTTCCTAGTAGAGTCCCTAAGACCTGCTGGATTTCTGGAGGGACACTCATACCTTTGAGTATTCATAAAGAACCCTCTTTTGTAGATATGTGTTTTATTTGTAATTATGTGTGTCTGTGCGTCTGTGTGGGTTTGTACACTAGGCTGCTGGCCAGAACTCCAGTTCCAGGTGATGGGACAGCAGCGCACTCTTCTGGCCGCTTTGGGTACTGCATGCACACGGTCCACATACCTATCAAGAGGTGGAAACATTCATTCATACATACAAAATAAATACTCTTTTAAAAGAGTGAGAAAGACCAGCAGAACATGAGCAGTAAGCAAGCAGACTAAACGGGTGTGTTGATTTCTCTCTGCTCCTGACTACAGCCGTATGACTGACGAGCTGCTTCAGCTCCTGCCTGGCCCCAAATGAGCCCTTTCAGAAATGAGGGTCATATTCAAGATTGACCTTGGTGTTATGATCTCCACCCCACCCCCTGCCTTACCTCATGGGCCAGTGTTACATATGTGCACCCACCCAGCTTGTAGACTCTTGCACAGCAAGGTTTAATGAGACTCTGGATTGCTGATGCCCATGGAGGTGTTGGGGGGATGACCCACAGAGAGGGCATATGTTCTAATATTTTCCATCTTTGTAAGTGTGTGTGTGTGTGTGTGTGTGTGTGTGTGTGTGTGTGTGCAGTGTGTGCAGCATGTATGTGCAGTGTGTGTGTAGTATGTGCATTGTGTGTGCACAGTATGTGTGTGTGGTATGTGAAGTGCATGTGTGCACTGTGTATGTGTAGTGTGTATGTGAGGTGTGTGTGTGTGTGCAGGGTATGTGTGTGTGTGCAATGTATGTGTGCAGTATGTATATGTGGTATGTGACGTATATATGTGCACTGTGTATGTGCAGTGTGTCTGTGGTATGTATTGTGTGGTGTATATGTGCAGTATGTATGTGTGGTGCACGTGTGCAATGTGCACATGTGTATGCTGGATTGCCCATATGTGAGCACACATAAGTATGTAGGTATTAACTGAGGTCTCTCATTCAAACCAGAGCTGACCCACATGGCTATCTTGACAGTCAGCTCAGTCCAATGCTGGAATCACAGATGGGCCCACACACCCAACATCCCCTGGTTTCTGGGGACCCAAACCCTGGTCCTCGCATCTGTGTGTCAAGCGCATTAAGCTCTGAGCCATCTCCACAGCCCAAGGTTAGCATTCCTGAAAGCAAAGAGCAAGATGTGTTGTCTTCAGTGTAGATGAGGCTCGTCAGGGATGGACTTTAAATGACTCACAAAAGCCATTCGCTTGGTCCACTGCCTGTGGCACCAGGAGAAGGCAGTGGGATGCCAGGCTTGGTGGCAGGTCCTCGGTCCACCCATCCCCTCTGTCTCTCTATCACTGTCTCTGTCTCCCTGTCATTCTGTTCCTGTCTCCACTCTGCCTTCAGGTGAGGGCCTATGCTCCACCCTGGACTGCTCCCACAGTGCTCTGCCTCAACACAGGCCCAAAGCAGTGCATGGGCCAAGCACTCTGCAACCGAGACTGCACAGATACTCGGAGGTTAAGAACACACACATTCCCACAGAGGACCTGAATTCAGGTCCCCAAACCCGTGTCGGACAGCTCACAATTGCTTGTAACTCTAACTCCTAGAGACCCGGCATCCATTTGTAGCATCCACAGGCACGCTCATGCGCACAAATGTGCACACAGACCCACACAGATAGATAAATAAAAAGTAAAATAAATCCTTTTTTAAAATAGCCGTTCTTAAACCATGAGTCAAAATAGATATTTTTCCTCCCTTCTTGTTGACAGTCTTTTTTTTTTTGGTTTTTTTTTTTTTTTTTTTTTTTTTTTTTTTTTTTTTTTTTTTTTTTTTTTTGGTTTGTTGTTGTTGTTGTTGTTGTTGTTGTTTTTCGAGACAGGGTTTCTCTGTATAGCCCTGGTTGTCCTGGAACTCACTCTGTAGACCAGGCTGGCCTTGAACTCAGAAATCCGCCTGCCTCTGCCTCCCAAGTGCTGGGATTAAAGGTGTGCGCCACCACCGCAGGGCTTCATGTTGACAGTCTTGGGTGCTTTGTCTGACCCCAGGACTCATCCAGCTGTTAAAGTCTCACTCTAAAAGAAGCCTTACCCGGAGAACTGTTCGTTGACCTTGGGACTAGAACCCCGGCCCCTTCCTGCCTTTCTGTGGAGACACCTGCTTTTCCCACGCCTTCAGCCTCCTTCAGGAACTGCTCCACAGCATCTCCTGAGTTCTCATCCTCCAAACTCCAGCCACAACCACATCACCATCTCTCCTGATCTAGAGCTTGCCGGGTTGCCCTCAGATACTGATGCTCATTACAGTCCATAGTGATGTGAGCCATTTGCTTGTGATAAATATGTGGACGTGAAATACAATACACTATATAACTAGACTGTTATGAAGCTTCAATACTAAAGGGGGTCGGAAGCAAGCACTGCCGAGAGCTGCGCTGACCAGCAGTCCCCTGGGATTGTAGAAGTGTGCTCTGTTTGCATTGCCCGGTCGGGTGGCCACTCACCATAAATGGTAACAACAGCAATCACTGAGATGTCTGGTGATAATAACCTGAGGTCTTTAATCATTTCAATTTAAGTGTATGCTAAATTTTCTATTATTTGATTCTATATGCTTGTGTGTGTGCCTGAGTGCAGGTGTGTGCACCATGTGAGTGCAGGAGCCAGCAGAGGTCAGAAGAGGCATCAGATGGCCTGAAATCGGAGTTACAGGTGGTTGTGACCCACCGTGTGTATGAGAGGGACTCAACCCAGGCCCTCCTTCCACTGAGTCATGGCTCCAGCCTCTCGAGTGTGTATCAAAGCAGCCATTCTGTGACTGGAGAACAGAATTATTCTGTTCTCAGTGAACAGTCCACAATTAGAATTTCTCCTCTTCCTGTAAATCTTCCCCATCCACTATGTGTGTGTGAAATATGTATCCGCATCCTAGTTATAGACAAAGGGAGTGGCAACCAAACAGGGTGGGGTGTTTTCTATTTCCTGCCTTGCCCACCAAAATCTAAGGTCTTTGGGGGGACAGGGTCTGTTCCTGTCGTTCCTCACTCTGTCCCCAGTACCTACAGTACAACCTGGAAGGAAATCCAAACTTCACTGAATGCATGATTTTTATCTGCAGACGTTTAATAATGAGCTTGATGCAAAATGCTTTGAGGGATCCAGAGATGTCCAGCAGCCTAACTGACGTAGATTAGTGTCTACTCCCCCACACACATACGCTTGACACTGTTGCCCAACATGGTTCTGACCCACCCCTCTAACTTGGAACATTTTGGCAAAACCTTGAGAGCATCAAACATGAGAAGCCGTTCTGGGCCTGGAAAGTCTGAGCTGAGACAACGTCCTGAGGAGCGGCTGGAAGGCTCCACATGCAGACGGATGCGTGCGCCCAAAATAAACGGGACACAAAGGGGAGATGGATGTGAATCGGATCCCAGTGTGCTCATCCGAGAAACACTGGCAGAGGCGCTGCTTTGTCAGCGGCAGTCTCTTGGTTTGAGGGTAGAGAGCTGCCCCAGGAGGGGATGAGCCAGTTGGCTCTGGCTCCCCGAGTTCTCTCTCCACAGCCCTGTTAGGAAAACATCACAATCTTTTTTTTTATCCCTCTCCTGAGCTCCTTCTATTCACCAGACGACCTCTCCTGATCCCTGATCCTCTGTAAAAGTCAGCCATTACTGAGCCAGGGCAATACCCTTCCAGAGTGGCCCTAGAAAACCTGATGTCACCAGCACACCACCCTCCATAAACCCTAAAAAGACGGGCATCACCAAAGAGTTCCTTAAACTGTGCGTCATGAGGCTGGTGGGATGGCTCAGTGGGCAGAGGTGCCTGCCCCAGAACCTGATGATCTGAGGTTGATCCTTGGGGTCCTTGTGGTGGTATGAGAGAGCTGACTCTCACGAATTGTCCTCTAACTTCCACTGGGCTCTGTAACATGCATGCATACAGAGAAAGATAATAAAACACAACAATAAATGCTGGCTCCCGACCTGTATTAGCTTGGTTTCTATTGCCATGACAAAATACTGTGACCAAAAGGAGCTTGGAGATGAAAGACTTTATCTCAGCTTACAGCTGACTCTCAGGTCACACTTCAGTGGGGGCAGTGAGGGCAGGATTTCAGATCTCAGGTCAGGAACTGAAGCAGAAGCCGTGGAGGAACACTGCTTCCTGGTTTGCTCCCCATGGCTTGCTCAGTTTGCTTTCTTTTTTACAGCCCAGGACCATCTTCCCAGGAGTGGCCCCACCCACAGAGAACTGGGCCCTCTGACATCAATCACTAATTAAGAAAATGCCCCACAGTCTTGCCCACAGGTCAGTCTGATGGAGGCAGTTCCCAATTGAGATTCCTTCATCTCAGATGATCCTTGCTTGAGTCGCTGACACACACAATATCCAGCACACAATACACGATGGGGGGCTCACACAACTGAATAGATGGGGGTCATAAGATTCTGGCAATGCAGCCGGGCATGGTGACACATGCCTTTAATCTCAGCACTCAGGAGGGCAGAGGCAGGCAAATCTCTGATCAAAGCCAGCCTGGTCTACAGAGTGAATTCCAGGCCAACTAGGGCTACACAGAGAAACCCTGTCTCAAAAACAAACAAACAAATAAATAGGTGACATTTCTGAATATTCAACAATCAGACATGAATTCAAAGTCAAAAGCAGGATGAACCCTAGATGTCCTTAGCAGCAACCGCCTGTGCTGCATCACATGACACAACTGCAACCTTCGTTGGAATACAAGACACGTGCACTTTGCCCAGGCAATGCCAGCAAATGCTGGCTGAAGTGAGGTGGGTGGTGGGTGTGGCGGTGCATGCTTGTAACACCCTTTCGCCCTATGCTCCCACCTCCATCCCTGCTTGAGCTCACACTGGGGAGACGGAAACAACGATGCTGTATTGTTCCCAAGCCAAAGCCCACTGAACGGCTCTTTAAGGAAACTAAAGTCGGAGACTGAAGCAGTAATTCTTAAAAACAAACATTTGGACACAATACAATCCAGAGGTACCCTGATTAGACTGATTAGACTGATACTCACATTCTGAGGAGAGGCGGCAGAACGGACGTAAAGTTATCTTCAATAACTGAACTATTGTGTTTCTATCAAAGCAGGGAGCCTCTTATGCTCTGTAAGAACACCACAGTTTATAGTGTGTGACAATCTCACATCTGAATTGAGGCTGGACAGTCGGCTCAGCAGTGAATCAATTGCTTGCAACCATTAAGTCCTAAGTTCCATCTCCAGAGCTTACATGAAGATGCTGGATGTGTGGATTGCATGTGTATAACCCTGGCTCTGAGAGCTAGCCATGAGAGAACCCCTTGGGCTCCCTGGCCAGGTGACAGAGCCCAATTTCTGATCTCTAGGCCTGTAGCAGTTCAACTGCAAATGTCCCCATAGGTGCGGATGTTTGACTGCTTGGCCCCCAGGTGGTGGTGCCGTTTGGGGAGATGTGCAAGTGCAGCTTTCCTGGAGGAACTATGTCACCGGATGAGGGCTTGGAGGGTTTGACAACTTCCTATTTGCTCTCTCTGCTCCATGCTTGTGGTTTAAGATGTGAGCTCCCAGCTTCTGCTTCAGCCACCATGCCTGCTACTTGTGGCCACTCCTCTGTCCCTCAAATGACAAGGACTCTTCTCTCTCTAGAGCCACAAACCGAAACGAACTCTTTCTTCCTTAGATTTCCTTGGGCCATGGTGTTTTATCAGAACAACAAAAAAAGGAACTCATACAAGGCCAAGGAGAGCCCTGCCTCAAGGGACAAAGGTGACATTCCTGAAGCCAATACTCAGGATTGTCCATGGAGCTCCACATGAACACACTCACACGTGCACACACACACACACACACACACACACACATGTGCACATGCCCATAAATACACACAAGAATTAAAAGAAGGGAAAAACATGTGCCCACTAACTGGACCTAGAATTCTTCCAACTGTAGTCATAACAAACATTATTTTATCCTCTGACTCAAGATGACTACATTTGTATTCTTAAAAGACAGAGGTGCCTGGAGGGGTGGGGAGGAGAAAGGATTGGGATTGGGGGAGAAAGGAGACAGAACAAGGTCAGGGACCGGGTATCTGCTGGGCGTGAGGCTGTGCAGGAATCCAGTGTTCACAGATACAGTCGGGGTCATGCTGCCATCTACCTGGATGGGCTCTGGCTGAGTCAAGAGCACCGAGGTGAGGCTCCTGGGCTTTGTCTCTGCAGGAGATGGCAGCAGCTCTCTCCAAGCAGAATAAGTGTGGCCAGCAAGGCAGGTCTGCGGGACAAAGGCAAAGGAACCAGAGCTCCCAGGTGGGTACACCTTTCTGTCTCTCTCTAGCACCCTAAGGAGCCTCTGAAAGTCTCCAGTCCCATCTTTGAGCCAGTCCATTCACGACCCGCACATGCCGGCTAGGAAGGGACTGGTCCTCTGCGGGCATCCTCCCTGCTGTAATATGTGTCTCCCACCCAAGGTGAGCCAAGCTGGCTCTATGCACTGCATGTAAAGAGCTCAGAGAAAGGGCAGTGTGAGCTCTCTGCTGTGTCAACAGAGCTGGGAGGACTCGCTGGCCAAGAGATGGAAAAATCAATAGACTATTTAAAAATGTAATGTTGGCTGCCGAGCACTATGGGAAAGGGCATTCCAAGGAGGACTGTCGGGGTCTGAAAGAATGCTGTGCCCAGCTCCTGGAGGAGCACTCGAGGGAAGAAATATCTAAAAACGCCCAGGGGTTTCCATGTGGTCTTTCCTCTAGGTCTCAGTCACCGACTCCACAAGCACCATCAAGTCTCTCCTCACCCAACCTAACACCAGTAGTAGCTCACAGATTTTCCCTAGGGACTTTGTGACAGCTTAATTCTGGACTGACCCCACCCCCACCCCCATAAGACATGATAAACATTGTTCACAAAAATATAGCTGCAAATTCTCTCCCCAAGTCACTGCACCCCGTTGGTGTGTGTCTGTTGCATGTGTGCTTATGTATGGTCTTTGCATGCGTGTGGGTGCACTTGTGTGAGGACAGGAGCATGTCAAGACCAGGGTTCATGTCAGGAATCATTCCCCTTTGCTTTCTACCTTATTCATCCAGGATCTCTCAATCAAACCCAGAGTGCACCAATACAGCTAGCTCACAGTCAGCTCTGGATCCCTGTCTCTGCCATCCGACTCTAGCATTACATGCAGGCCACCTCTGCAACTCGGCAGCATGGGTCCTGGGGACAAAGCCCCATCCTTAGGCGTGCTTGGCAAGGCAAGGACTTAACCCTTGAGCCACCCCCAGACTGGCTTTACATTTGAAGAAACTCGTGCTTGATTGAGGGACACGTGGCCAGACCGTAGCCAGTCTGAGGGTCTATTTTTCTTAGGTTATTTCTTCTTTTGCACTTAAACAGAAACCCAGTTTATGAATTCTTTTCAACTTTTATCCTTGTGTGTTGCAGATATTTGTTCATTTTCATTGCTATGAGAGACAGCAACATCCATTCCGAACACATTTCACCCTAAAACAACTAGTTCTACCACACCCCTGACATCACTAGCCTAATACAATAGTTCAATGACATTAATAACTGTCTATTTTAATTTAAGATTTATTTTTGTGGGAGTAGCGCGGTGCCCATGGAGACCAGAAGAGGGCGCCAGCTTTCCCGGGAGCTGGAATCACAGGCAGTTTGTGCGCCACTTACTCAGTGGGTATGCTGGAATCTGAACCCAGCCCAGGCAGCATCCTTCAGATGGTAAGCAGTAGTCCAGTTACCCACTGGCATCAGAAAGCTTGAAAGGGGGAGAGTGGAGAAACAGACACACAAGCAACAGAGAACTGCGCTCTGCCAATCTCTGGGGTCCGCCAGAGGAGCTGTGTCCCACCGTAAAGAGTCAAACCCCTGAGACCACGGACAGCGCCCGCAAGGCCCCAGGGTACCGGAGTTTCATGGGTCCCACGGCCTCATAAGTTTTCATGTCTCTCCTATTATTATCCTGCTTTCTTCTGTCTCTTTTGCTTTTATTCCCTCTTCTTTAAGGAGCTCTCATTCTTCCGTGTAGTCTATGTACGCATCTCTAACTGCGACCAAATCTTTCTACAGAATAAACGAGTTCCAGAATGTGGGTGATTCCTGGGCTCTCAGTCTCTTCTAAGCGCACCCTTTTCTATCTTCACAAAGAGGCACCTTGGAGAGTGGGGAAGGACCTGGTTCTAGAACGTTCTGCCACAGGAAGAGCCAGTGAGTGAACCCAGCTCTTTGTACCCTTTGAGGAACTCAGCTGCTAGTCTCCAATCCCTGGCCAGGAGGGATCTGCTTCTCCTTAGAGCTTGAGAGTCTGATTCATAATGTCGGACTCATTTCCTTTTTTTAACATTTATTTCAGAGGCGGGGGCTGGCAGGCTCCAACACATGTGGAGTTCACGGGACAACTTTCTCCTTCTACTGTGTGTCCCAATAATCAAACTCAGACCATCAAGCTTGGCAGCAGGCGTCTCTGCCCACTGAGCATTCTCACAGGCCCTCGACTCTCCGATTCTCACCGCATAGTCCCAGCAGGAGACCGTCGGAAGGCTGACTGTGACCCCGGTGCCTCTCTAAGCACACTTACACGCAGGCAGAAAACATGTGGCTGTTTTGTCTGTGTGGCTAAAGAGCTGGCCAGGTCCTTTCTGCCTCTGCCAACAGCAAAATGTGCTGTCAGTACAAAATGGTCTTTGGGCAGAGAATGCCTTGTGTAGCTGGTGTAGAAATGTTATGATGGCCCAGGCTCTCGTCCAGGACACACTGGAGGTGTTGATAACGGTACGGCATTTTTGTTTCTCCTGTGCTGCTCTCTATAAGCAGGGATCCCTGCCAGCTTGGCAACAGGCCACATGCCACACCACAATTTACACAGGGGAGGGAGTTTGACATGCGAACGCATTTGGGGCTCTAACCAAGGTCATACCATTTGGTCTACAATAGACCGTAAGGCTAGTGTCCTATTTACAACGGCTGCCTTTGGTCATTACAGGTGCCACATTGAGACAGGTTTGCAAAGACATGGTTGACTTAGCTTGTGATGTGGTTCACCACGAAAATGCCCTGACTTAAAGAGACCCTCAGAGAGACAGTTAGATGGCTCAAGAGTTAAGAGCACTACTCTTCCAAAGGTCATGAGTTGGGATGAGTTTGGTTGTCAACACCCATATCAGGGGCCTCACAGATGCCTCTAAGTCCAACTCCAGGGAGATCTGATGACCCTGGTCTCACAAAATCACAGATACTACACACACACACACACACACACACACACATACGGGGGGGGGCGGTGGTGGCACACGCCTTTAATCCTAGCACTCTGGGAGGCAGAGGCAGGCGGATTTCTGAGTTCGAGGCCAGCCTGGTCTACAAAGTGAGTTCCAGGACAGCCAGGGCTACACAGAGAAACCCTGCCTCGAAAAATCAAAAAGGGGGGGGGAGGAGACAGACAGGAGAGAATTTTAAAACAAAATAAAAAATTTTAAAAGAAACCTTCTAATTAAACTTCTGTTGATTTGTTTGTTTGGAGACAGGGTCTAGCACAGTCCAGGCTGACTGTGGACCCAATCCTCCTGCTTCTATTTTACCAGGCTCTGGAATTGCAGATTTTAGACTGTGCCTGCTTCACCCTTCTGATCAAGTCCCCCACTCCTGCTCACACAGCCATTCACAGCAGCCACCCACAATGCCTTCTCACATCTCTCACACTCTGAATCTGATACTGTTTATCCCTTCAAAGAGTTCTCAAGGAAGGGCTAGCAGGCTGGGGTTGCCAAGCGCTGCCTCCGGCACCTCCATGGTTCATGGGGAATTTGTCAGGCTTATATAGGACTACACCAAGGAAAATGATAGTGTTGAAAATAGAAATTAAATTAGACATATATCCTTCCCTCCATCTTTGTCTTTGTGACATCCTTCCCTCCATCTTTGTCTTCGTGACTGGTCAAGACACAGTGCTCACCCCCGGCTTAGCTAGATTCTAAAGGAAGTCAAATTTCTCCCTTGAGACTACTGAACCAAGACCACGCAGCATCTTTCAGCTGTTCTAATGAGGATTCAAGCCACACTATTCCTGGCCTGGGTAGACCAGTTATTCTTCTCACTGAAGGTGGAGAGCATGACTCCATCCCCAGTTCTCTGGATAGCTTGTTGTTGACCGAGTTGACTAAAAGATAGACATTAGAGTCCAGGGTAGAGTTGGCCAGGGTGGAAAGACAATCTGTATTGGCGGCCTAGAAGGTTTCTCCACTCAGAATGTGATTTATAAAGCCAAGGTCCCAGGAAGCAAGTCATGGTGGTGCTCACCTATGACCCCCAGGGCTCAGAGTTAAAGGTAGTGCAACTATGAATTCAAGATCAAGGGGGCTACCTAGAGAGAACCTGGCTCGGAATAAGAGCTATGTGTTACATCCTGGGATATGGAGTTACCTGCAAAAGGACCAGAGTCTGTCATCCTTGTGGACATTGAAGGCCTCCTCTGTGGAGAACGGGAAGGATCCGGAATGATGCATAAGAGTTAGAGATCTCAGGTCCTGATGGGAAGGCTCTACCAGACACCCAGCCAGACTCTCCTTCCTGTGTGAGTGCCTACCACACATGACCCTTTTTTTACATCTGCACATGACTCATTCTACATGGTATGCTGAGGTAGACGCTTCTTGTCCTCACTGTGAACATGCAAATGTGGCAAGACACAGAACAGGACATCCATGCAGTTCCTGAGAAAAGAAGGCTGCCTGGACAAAAACTGTCCAAGGACTTCCAATGCATCTCTGGGACACAGAGATACAGACACACAGGGGGATGGAGGAACACACAGGGATGGGAACACACACCAGGATGGGGGCACACACAGGGATGGGGGCATACACAGGGATGGGGGCACACACAGGGATGCAGGCACACACAGGGATGGAGGATCACATAGGGATGCAGGATCACACAGGGTTGGGGCACACACAGGGTTGAGGGCACACACAGGGATGCAGGCACACAAAGGGATGCGGGCACACACAGGGTTGGGGGCACACACAGGGGTGGGGGCCCACACAGGGTTGGGGGCACACACAGGGGTGGGGGCCCACACAGGGATGCAGGCCCACACAGGGATGCGGGCACACACAGGGATGTGGGCACACACAGGGATGCGGGCACACACAGGGATGTGGGCACACACAGGGATGCAGGCACACACAGGGATACTGGCACACACAGGGATGCAGGTATACACAGGGATGCAGGCACACACAGGGATGCAGGCACACACAGGGATGCAGGTACACACAGGGATGCGGGCACACACAGGGTTGGGGGCACACACAGGGTTGGGGGCACACACAGGGTTGGGGGCACACACAGGCATGCAGGCACACACAGGGATGCGGGCACACACAGGGTTGGGGCACATACAGGGATGCGAGCACACACAGAGATAGGGGCACATATAGGGATGGGGGCACACACAGGGATGCAGGCACACACAGGGATGCGGGCACACATAGGGTTGGGGGCACACATAGGGATGCGGGCACACAGGGGAAGGCTGGAGAGAAGGCTGATGTGACCCGGTGCTGCAGTATGATATGGTCATGAAAGGAAAGCAACAGTGATAAAAATGAATCGCTTTATTTCTTTGATTTGAACACACATTTTCACAACTCAACAGTCACTGTTAGACAAACAAAATTACTAAAGTCTCATTAGGAAACTCAGCAATGGCTGTTCATAATGTTGTCACTTCGCCCAGGCTGTATGCATTGTCCGTCCTACAATATATTGAGACTAACTTCAGGGAAGTCTCCATGGGAATTGCTAATTCCCATGATTTAGCAATGGGACAAAAATTCTTTGTTGGAGACTTGAGAGATGGGTCAGTTCATAAAGCACATGCCATACAGAGGTTGGTCCCCAGAACCCATGTAAGGGCTGGGAACAGTAGTATGTATGTGTGCTGTGGACTGCAGGCATTTAATATGCTCTATTCGTGTGGTTGTCTGAGAGAAATCTAGAGAGAAATGCAAAGACAGGGACTCAATTACATTCTTCAGCTACTTGTGCTTGTTCGAAAATAATGGATTTGCTTCTTATTCTTAGAGTACCGTCTCCTTTGGGATATGTTAAGATGTCCCAAAACCATTTATACTCGACATCAGTAAGAAAACTTTAAGTCAATTCTTCTTTTTTCTAGAATGTATTCATATGTATTTGATGTATATAAGTGTTCTGCCTGGGTGTGTACATGTGCCACATGCATGCAGTACCCACAGACGCCAGAAGATGGTGCCGGATCCCTGGGACTGAAGTTACAGACTGAGTCACCACGTGGCTGCTGGGAATCAAACCTGGGTCCTGAGTGAGCACCAGCACTCTTAACCACTGAGCAACCATTCCAGGCCCAGGCCACTTCTTTATGTTAGTTTGTAGTTTATGAATTTGTATAGGGTAAATTGACCAGATGCAGTTGATTTTGAGGCTGGATTAAGGAAAAGCTTATATTTGTCATGAATACATGGTAACATTCAAAAGATGTGTAAGTTCTGAAATACACGTTTGCAACTGAGAGTTGTTAGCCTGCGACAGTCACCATCTTTAATCAACCTTGTTTGATTCACAATATGCTAAAGAAGTCTGAAGTCTTTCAAAGGCCTGAGGGTAAAGGAATCCTAGAGAACTTGGTGAGTGACAGAGTAGAAATGATTCTAAGTTCTCTAGTTCATTTGTAGTGAAATGGTTACATTGTGAATTGACTTAAAATCAAACAAAAGAAAACTAACACATGGCGGGCGGTTGCACTGCAGCGCCTTGCTGTGCAGAGAGCCGCACAGAGCCATGAGTAAGGATTTATTAAAAGCAGCAGGGCCCTTCACTGGTATCCACTCCTCTGAGGAGGAGAAATCCCTGCTCAGTTCTAGAAAACCTACCACTCTGCAGGTAAGACACTGTCCTGTGCAGTGTGACTCGGTTTCCTCGAGGAGGAGCTGTCGGGGTAAAGGCGCTTGCTTTCGAACCTCACCATGGAGTTCAATGCCAAGACTTCACTAAGGAGGAAGCCAACTGTGAAAGCTTGTCCTCTGACTTCTGCTTGCAAGCCACAGTGTGTGCGTGTACACCCACACAGATATTAATTTAAGGTAAAATTTAAGAGATCAAATCATAGCCAGAATGGTGTCGAGGGTTGAGTGAAATTAAATGACAGGATGGTAAGCGTGTACATGGAGGAGATCAAAGAGTCACATTCCATGCAGCTGTGGAGATGGATTAATATATAAGGTGCTTGCTGCAGGGGATCCCCAGAACCTATACAAAAATCTGGACAGGACCTAGCACACTTGGAACCCCAGCTCTGGGGATTGCAGACAAGCAGACCCTGGAACTCAGTGGCCAGCCAATATGGAAAAATAGCCATCTCCGTGTACGCCAAGGCACCCTGCCCCAAAATCTAAGAGAGGTGTGGCAAGATGGCTCTGTGGATAAAGGTGCTCACCACCAAGACTGATGGCTTCAGTTCTATCTCTGGGACCCACAGAGGGAAGGAAATGAGCAAGCAATACTTACAAAGTGTCCTCTGATCCCCAAGTGCACAGAAGCGGGTCACAGGAGGGGTAAATGCTTCAGAACTCTACAACAGAGATGGTCGAATGGCTGCTGTCTCTTTTCCAAACTAGAAAATATTTGAAAGATGTCAATACAGAATGCCAACAGTCAACTGTCCTCTCATAAGGAACCTTCTATGCTGGGGATCCTGGGTGAACGACAAATGCCTCCTGGAGAGAGATGTGAGACCAAAGACTGAAGCGTTTATCATGGGACGTTGAATCAGGATAAAAGGAGATGGAGATTTTGAAAGAAAGAATAAACATTTGCTGACAATTTTCTTATGTTAAGCCTTCAGTCCTAGACATCACCACAAACTCTTTACAGTTAACAACATGAAGTTCAAAGAGAAGGAAAATCAGTTTGTCAACCTCCCCAGACTGAATCTCACCAGTTCTAAGCCACTCCTTCCCAGTGTCTCTCAAACTGAAGCTCTGAGAGAGCCCTGAGGACAAAATCCACCAAAGCTGTCACCCTCCTAAAGGGCTATCAGACACATTTGCCTTTAACATTTTATTCTTTGCTTTCTCTAAGACAGCCTGACTTAGAATTTCTAATACCAAACAACTGTTTCTGGAATTACAAGAGTTAGCCTGATGGTCACCAGATATCCCAAAGTCACCAGCACAGTTGATGTCCCTGATGGTCACCAGATATCCCAAAGTCACCAGCACAGTTGATGTCCCGAGAGCCCTTTTTGTGAAATGGTCTCAAGCAACCAGGGTTGTGTGTCCGAACTTCACTTGCCTAAAGTCGTGTGCGGAGAAGCCAGAGAACAAGTACATTCTGTGGTCTCTGGGTTGGACATGGCGGCTGTAACTGAGAATGTGCTATTGGAATTTCCATTTGTGAAGAAATCTAGTTAGAAACACTCAGGAGTCTCCCAACTTGTCAATAGTCCCCAACCTCAGAAGCACAACTACATAGAAACCAGAATTTGATAAGTGATCAATTGTGAAAATCAGGTGAACAGGTTTACTTGGTAATGAGGCAAATCTATGAGGAGAAATGTCAGTTAAAAGTGATGCTTCCTATCGTGATGAGCTCTGCCTTAAAATTTTCCCTCAAAAAGCAAGCTTTTCTTCCCTCTTCCTCTGTGTACGTATAAATGTGTTTATGCGAATGTGTGATGTATACATGTGTGCATTGTGAATGTGTGCATGTGTATGAGGTGTGTGTGTGTGTGTGCATGTGATGTAAGTGTGTGCATGTGTTTGTATGTTTGTAAGGTGTATGTGTGTGTACATGTGTGTGTGTGAGGTGTTTGTGTGTACAGGCTTGAAGTCAAGCTCTGGAATTGCTCCTCAGCATACCATCCATCTTGTTTGCTTGTTTGCTTGTTACCTGTTTTTTGTTTGTTTGTTTGTTTGTTTGTTTTTTTAAATGAGCTCTCTGTCTAGAACACACCAAGGAGGCTAGCTGGCCTGTGAGCCGCAGGGATACAACTGCCTCTGCCTCCCGGAGCTGGGATTACAAGCATACAACACTACTTGTGGGAAGCCGCAGCTGCCACCCTATATACATATATATTGAACACCTGGTCTCCAGCCAGAGCAGAGAGCATTGATAAACAAGCCTTAGTTGGAAAAGCTGTGTGCCTCTAGTTTGTGATGCAAGCTGGCATGATTTCTTGTAGCCTATTATGCTTTGCCACGTAGCTGATGCTGATTGGGACCAGGGAAAGTATTTAACCCACAAGGGCTGGGGGCTGGAGAGAGAATAGAATTAAGGGTAAGTATGTAGGGAGAATAAGTAGCAGTGAGTAAGTATGTAGGTAGTAATGAGTAAGTATGTAGAGAGTAAGTATGTGGAGATAGGAGTAAGTATGTAGAATTAGGGCTGGTGATGGGTTAGAGGTAAGATGTAGATTTAGAAGAGTAAGTATGTAGAGATAGTAAGTAAGTATGTAGAATTAGGACTGGTGATGGGATAGAAGAGTAAATATGGGATATAGAAGAGTAAGTATGATAGATAGGAGTAAGTATGTAAGGATAGAAGTAAGATGTAGGAATAGAACTAAGAATAGGAATAGGAGTAAGTAGAAATAGTAATAAGTAAGATGTAAGAAGCAAGATGTAACTAATAAAATGTAAGTAGAAATAAGTAAGATGTAACAAGCAAGATTACAAGGATCCTAATAAAACTGCATGGGGAAGAGCTCGGTGTTTGCCTCCTTACTTCCACTGGACGGGTAAGGCGGCGTACAACTACTCTTAGATTTTGTACATGAGTTCTGTGCTCTTAACTGACAACTGGCTGAGCTCTCTCTCCAGTCCCACTGAGTGATGTTTTCCTGGAGAGAAATGAACAAATAGCCAAGCGGAGGTTTGAATGAGAATGGCTCCCATGGGCTCATTCATATATTTGAATACTTAGTCCTCAGTTGATGAAGCAGGCAGGCACTTATTTCTCACAGTCCCAGAGGGTGAGGATATCTAAAAAGTTTGCTACTGGCCTCCTGCAAAGGCCTTTCTGCTTTGTCACACAGAGTGGAGAGCATCATTCAGCCAACTTATTCCTCTGTTCTCACAGCACGCATCCTGAGGGGTTAGGTGTGGGCTTGTTGGAGGTGTGTCACAAAGGGAGGCCTTTTGAGGTTTTAAAAGAATAGCACCCTTCCCAGCTAGCTTTCTCTGCTTCGTGCCTGTATCTCAAGACATAGGCAATCAGTTCCTGCTCCAGCGTCATGCCAGCCTGCCAGCTACCATGCTCCTGCCGTGACAGAAACGGACTCACCCTCCAGAGTCGGAAACCTCAAATAAACTCTTCCTTCTATAAGTTGCCTTGGTCATGGTACTTTTTCACGGCAATAGAAGAAGTGTAAAGGTGTAAAGGGTTGCTTACAGGAGCACGCTACTCACAGAGAACTGCATCGCGGGACACCCACCCCAGCGTGGGTGATGACTCTGGAAAGCCGGAACCCCGGAGCTCACGGCCTGACTTGAAGGCAGCTACATAGATTGGAAACCCTGAGCTGGAGAGCGGTTCTCCCCAGCTGGTGTTTGCTGCCGCTCTAACTCTGTGGGCGGGGCGTTAGAGAATTTCATTTCGCCTTCCTTGAACTTGGGAAGCTTTTGATTCTCAAAGGACCCCATCGTTCTCCTGGGAGGAGCTTTCCAGATTCAAGGAAATCGCTACACAACTACCACCTTGTTCTTTATAAAATATCCAATCTCAGGTATTTTGTTACAGATTCAGAAGACTGACAGGTAAGGGAAGCCTTCCTGGCCTCCCTCAGAGCTGGTGCTCAAGGTTAACGGAGGAGGACTCAGGTCGCTTGGTACCGTTCACTCATCCCGCTGTGCACACGCATTCTCAGCCCCTTTTCCCAACATCAGCGCTGACTGCAGCAATTCTTCTTCTGCTTCCGGTAATTGCTCACATTTCTAAATTTTCTGCCTTGGCCAAGTGGTTCTTGGCAACTGTGTTTCTGCATCCCTAGCAGTTCGCACTCGCAGAAACTAGGGACACAGCAAGGATTGCTTCTTCTCATTCCCCACAACACTCTGGAGAGGCAGCCTTGCCTACTGAGAGCAGCGGGAGTCCCGGGCTCCTCTGTCTGTGAGGATGGAGCTGGAGGCTGGCATTTAGCTTGGCTTGCCTGCAGTGTGCCCTTCACCAAAGATCCTTTCAAAAGGGTGAGCTTCCCACTGTGCAACTGAACAAGCCACTCCATTGGCTGTGGAGCCAAAGTTAACCAACTCAGCTAGGTTTGATCGAAGCCGCGCCTCCCTTCCTTAACACATCAGTACCCTGGGAAAACCCACAGCCCCTGCTCTAGTTCTTTCTCCCTTCGCGATGACTAAATCCTCCGCTACAGGGACTCAAGGAGGGGTTCATAGCTTGGGGGTGCGGGGACGAAGGACACAACATCAGGAGCATGGGCCAGCTGCCCACATTCCTACAGGCAGAGAACAGAGAGATGATGCTGGTCCCAGCTTGCTTCCACCTTTGTATTCAGGCCAAGACCCCCACCGTGGGACGGGGCCATACTTACAGGTTTGGCCAAGAAAGTCATTAAAACTAGCTTGTCCTCTGATAGATATGGCCATTTTTTGTTTGTTTGTTTTGTTTTGTTTTTCGAGACAGGGTTTCTCTGTGTAGCTCCGGCTGTCCTGGAACTCACTCTGTAGACCAGGCTGGCCTCGAACTCAGAAATCCGCCTGCCTCTGCCTCCCAAGTGCTGGGATTAAAGGCCTGTGCCACCCCTGCCCGGCCTATATGGCGATATTTTTAAAGCCATGCCTGTTGCCCCAGCTTCGTGGGGGCCTCAGGAAACAAGATCACAGCTGTGACCACACACACACACACACACACACACACACACACACACACACACACACACACACATTCAGGAGTAGCCTGGAGACTAAGACAAAGGTGCAGACAGAAGGGTTGCCACCAAGTCCAGGCCAGTCTGGGCTATGGAGTCAGAGGCTGCTCTGCAAAGTGCTTGCCATTCAAGGATGAGAGCCTGAGTTCAATTCCTAACACCCACATAGCAAGCTAAGTGTGGCGAAGGTGTTTTTGTAATCCCAACAGTGGACTGTAGAGGGAGGAGCGTCCCTGGGGTTCTCTGGCCAGTCAGGCTAGTCGAATAGATAAGCTTCAAGTTCCTGTGAGAAACTCTGTCTCAGGAAACATGGGAGATGATGACTAGGGAACAATGCCTGAGGTTGGACCCTGGGAACAATGCCTGAGGTTGGCCCGTGGCCTCCACTCAAGCACGCGTGCTCACCTGCACCTGCATTTACACACACAGACACACAAGAATTGACGGCTATTTCCCACCCTTGATTTCCGGTACAAATTATTCAGCTGAGGATAATGAACCCAACCCTAGCAACACAAATGTCAATAGAGACAGAAGGCCTAACTCCATGGGTAGAATACTTATGTATCATGTATGAATCCCACAACACTACACAAAACAGGGTGTGGTGGCACAGGACTCAGTAGGTAGCAGCAGGAGGAGCAGAGTTCAAGGTTATCCTCAATCATATCAAAAGTTTGAGGCTAGCCTGAGCTACACAAGATGCTGTCTCAAAAAAAAAAAAAAAAAAAACACTTAAAAATTTTATGTTACTGTGTTCTTTTTTCTTCTTGTTAACATGGAAAATTAGAGAGATTAAACCACAGGTGTATGTACTGAACAATGAATTCATGCAGAAGTAGTCATCATCTCTAGGAAATTAAAAATAGATATTACACTCTCTCTCTCTCTCTCTCTCTCTCTCTCTCTCTCTCTCTCCAACAGAAAAGAGGGAGGGCCTTTTGTTTCACTTTGTTTTGTTTGTAGTTTAGCGGTGCTGGGGATTGAACCTATGGCCCCTGTGTGCCAGGACAAGTGATCTCCCACTGAGCTGCATTCCCAGCCCTTTTTTGTTTGTTTTGAGACACCCCATTCATGTAGCCCAGGCTTGCTTTGAATTCTGTGCGGCCTAGGGTACACTTGACTCTGGATTTCCCTGCCTTCACTTCCTGAGTACTAAGATCACAGGCTAGAACCACCACCCTGCAAGTAGGGGAATTCGTGTCCTTGCAGGAAGCTCTGAGCTGAATCTCTTGCAAGAGCTGTGTTCAACCCATGCAAACAAGCGTGAAGACGGCAGGTGAAATCAAGCCAAGCCTCAAAACCAGCCCACGTGGCCTGTGCTTCCATGCAGGATAATCACATCTGCTGACTTCCTCCATGGCAGAGGGCCAGGGAGCTACCTAATTTCCCTAGTGTGATCTTGAGGAGTTGCACCTGGGTGAGTGGCGCTTACTGAGGAATCAGGCTTCATCTGATCGTAGCCGCGTAACAGAGTGTGCCCAACCATGTGTTTGCCTTTGTGGGAAATTAAGACAGGAACCACACGTCATTCTTGCTTTCCTCTCAATCTCAGTGTAAATGGAGAGGAGACATATAAAAGTCTCTGACTTACTTGACAAAGGGGTCTGCCATCATCCAAACCAAACTCTAGAAGCCCGAGGAGAACCACTATTTCAGACTCAAAACACAGAAAGAACGACTGCCCCAAGTTATCTTCAGACCCCTAAACCTCCACACATGAACTGCTGCCTCCAAGTGCATACACACATATAGACATGCATGCATGCATACCTGTATACATACATATATACATGCATACATATCTGCATATAGACATATAGACATATATACCTGCATACATACATGTATATATGCATATCTGCATGCATACATATTTACATGCATGCATATCTGCATATAGACATATAGACATATATACCTGCATACATACATGTATATATGCATACCTGCATACATACATATAGACATGCATCCATACCTACATATGGACATATAGACATACATGCATACATACATGTATACATGCATGCATGGAATATTTTTTATGGGAAAGAACAAAAGTAGTGGAGACAGAGGTTTGTTCTTCCTGAAACGGCCACTCCCTCTCGGGGAGTCCCACTGAGCTTCCCCTCCCTCTCGGGGAGTCCGGGAAGCTGGAGTCCCACTGAGCTTCCTCTCCCTCTCGGGGAGTCCGGGGAGTC
>NW_022196906.1:114269600-114273926 GCF_008632895.1 Mastomys coucha | reverse complement strand
TCCTCTCCCTCTCGGGGAGTCCGGGGAGTCCGGGAAGCTGGAGTCCCACTGAGCTTCCTCTCCCTTTACTCTCCAGGCAGGAAGTCTCACTCTCTGTGAGGTTTGCATAACTCCTGGCATATCCGTCTTCAGACCTTCATGTACATCAAGACCTCCTGGAGTCAGAGCCAAGCTTGTGAAAAAGCTCAAATCTAACACCCTCAGCTGCAGTCCACAGAGTCATGGGCTTTGGCGAGAAATAGCGGAGTGCCGAGTTAGCACAGCGCCAGCCGTCCACGTGTTCTGAAAGTGGATTAACCACTCTGCAGGCCTGTTCTGCTGATCTCAGGATTTCCTTTTGTCCTTCTGCCTAGCAGGTTCCAGGCTCACGAAGAAGCTGATAGGATGCTGAGAGCACAGAGAGGCCTCAGAAGCCATGCCAAGTGGATTCTGGGTGGGCGACATAGAGACTGAGGCTTGGAAACATTAGGCAGCTCCCTCCCCCTTGGTGATCGGTGCTGCCCAGTCCCAGGCAGGAGGGAACTTGCCACAGAAGGGAGCATATCCACTGTAATCAGGACACCGCTTCCCTAAGGCAGACGACACAAGGGTTTTCGTGTGCTCTTATCTCTGTGCGTGTGTGCTCATGGATGAGTGCAGGCACACATGTGCCCCAGTGACGATCCGAGGAGAGCCGAAGGTAACTGGCTCACCTTCCACCTTGACTGAATCAAGTCTTATGTTGTTTGCCGCTACACACAACAAACTAGTTGGCCTGTAGGTTTCTGGGGATGGGCCACCATCCACCTCCCACCTATAAGACCAGAAGAATTACTGGATTGTCTTACCATGCCGGGCTTTTCATGGGTTCCTGGGATCCAAACTGAGGGTCTCCCACTTGCATGCCAAGCACTTTGCCCAGTAAGCCCTACAGTATCAATGCTGGCTTCCTAATGAGGAGGTGTATTCTCGGGGCTTTCATTTGTGCTATTTGCTTGTTGGCCACCTTCAATATTTTACAACATGCTGAGTCACTGGTATCACAAATATTTTCTTCTTTTACCATGACAGTTGTTACCAGGCACCAAACAATGAGACTTCAAGGTCCAAATTAACATGAGCATCCTGGCCAGCATCCCAGCTCCTGCCTCTGTGTAGAGCTCCTACCATAAACACAAGATCTGCCTGAGCCTTGGCTTTGCCTGGCTGTGTCTCTGCCTGCGGTAACCTCAGCCTTTGGGTTCCGCTTGTCTGTCCTGTAGATGACATCTTCACACTCCTCTGGAATGAGGACTCTCCTGGGCTGGGGCTCTGGCCACACCTACACTGGCTTGCAGCACGGCTGCTCTCTCTCATCAGCCCAAGGAAGGAAAGGGGTACGTGCATCCATTTCCCCTTCTGTGGGCATTTTCATCAAGTAAAAGTCAAGACGAGTTCTGACTCAAAAGCTGCCTCTATGACAAAGCTCTCAACTGTCTGCTATTCCTGAAGAAGAGAGAAGTCTCTCTGTACAACGTGAGTATGGGGGTAATTAGAAGTCAACCTTTGTCAGCCTTGGCCCCACTGAAAAGTTCAGAGGGTTCACGAGAAACTGCAACCGGTGCTGCCCTCTAGTGGCCGTTTATTCTGGCGTCTTTGGAAAATGGGCTTGAAATTGAGAAAGGCTATAGGGGGGAGGGGGTTGCCGGAGGTTCGGGAGGAGCAGGCAGTGCGAAATGGTCACAGTAGTAAACCAGCTAATGACTTACACCCACAGACCAGTGCGTCTGTCAGCCCTCATCAGAGACGCGTCTTTTACTGTAGACTGCGGCGATTAACACCTAGACCCACAGAGCCTCCAGGTGAGGAGAGCAAGAGAGTGTGCTCAGCGGAATATGCGACATCTCTGCCAGAGAAAGGGCAGAAAGATTGTAAGAGCCAGTGGATAAGGAAAGGGAAAGAGGCCCGTCCGGATACAGCAGGATAGCTGCACATATGAGCTCACCATGGCTGTGGCAGCGTTCTCAAGCACTGCCCAAACCCAAGCCGACCGAACACCAGCATGGAAAGGGGATAAGCATGAATCCCACACCTTGAGGAGGGGCTATTGGCGGTCAATGGCGGCTGGGAGCAGAAGAGTCCGTTTTCCTTAAGGATGTGGCCCTGCTAAGTAAAAGGACCATGCTCCAGTGGGCACCCACAGAGTATGTGGCTGTACAAACTTAGTGGACTAAAAGGGAGACAAAACTGGGTAGAGAGGAAAGAGGGAATAGGGGATGGAGAAAATGGGAGAAGCTGGGGGAGGAGCAGATGTAACCAAAGTACTTTGTACAAAATTCTCAAAGAACTAAGAGGAAGCGAGGGAAAAAAGAGAAAGCCCTACTTTTATTATTACTTAATGAGTCATTGTTTGTGTAACTAGACAATTTTATCCTACTTATTCTATGAGTTTTAGAAATTCTGAAGTCCCACTTCTGAAAATAATCTTTTCAGTTTAAGTGGAAACAAAACTTGTTTGAGGTGATGCTGGATGGGTGGCAATTTGACTGGGTCTGTTTCTACGGAGGATGTTTCTGGGTAACGTGAAAATCTAAGTGTAGACTGATGTGGTGGGGTAGATAGTTAAAGTGTGTAGGCACAGCATGGGCCCCATCCCGGCAGTGCAAGGCCCACAGAGCCCCGACGAGCTGTGACACTGGCTGCATTGGACTTGAACCTGTTAATGTTCACGAGTTCACAGCCTCTGGATTGGAGCTGACAGTTTCTTAGTCGGGGTTTGTATTCTTGCACAAACATCAAGACAAAGAAGCAAGCTGTGGAGGAAAGGGTTTATTCAGCTTACACTTCCACACTGCTGTTCATCACCAAAGGAAGAAGTCAGGACAGGAACTCAAGCAGGGAAGGAAGCAGGAGCTGATGCAGAGGCCATGAAGGGATGTTACTTTCTGGCTTGCTTCCCCTGGCTTGCTCAGCTTGCTTTCTTATAGAACCCAGAACTACCAGCCCAGAGATGGCACCACCCACAAGGGGCCCTCTCACTCTCGATCACTAATTGAGAAAATGCCTTACAGCTGGATCTCGTGGAGGCATTTCCTCAAGGGAGGCTCCATTCTCTGTGATACCTCCAGCTTGTGTCAAGTTGACACACAAACACAGCCAGTACAGATACCGATAGGTCTCCCTGGCCTCAGGCTCTTGGTTTTCCTCAGATGGGAATCTCCATCAGCTTTCCCATTGGTCCTCAGTTTACAAGTTCAGATATTAGAACTTCTCTCCCTTTGGGCTCACAAGCCAGTTCTTGAAAATGAATATCCCTAGACATACACGGATTGTTTCTATTTCCTGAGAAGCTTGACAAACACATTTGACTTCAAGTAACTTGGAGAAAAACAACAAAAAAAGTGGTAGTCTGGAGCCACTGGCTCCTGCTAACACGGTAGGGTGGAGAAAAATGAGAAAGAAGTCAAGGAGACAATCCCTTCCAAAGGCCTCAGAAGAATCCGGGGGAATAGCCAAACAAGTGAAAGACTTGCACGATAAAAATCTGAAGACCTCAGAAGATGGAGAGCTCTCCCATGCTCATGGGTCGGTAGGACTAAGATTGTGAAAATGGCCACCCACCAAAAGCAACCTACGAATTACAGGCAATCCCCATCAAAATTCCAACGTAATTCTCCACAGAGCCTGAAAGGACAATTTCAAGCCTCATATGGAAACACCAACACCCACAATGACTAAAACAATCCTGAGTGATGAAAGAGGCAACTGAAGTAGCAGTAACTTCAACTTCAAGTTGTACTTACTAGAGAGCAATAGCAATGACCACACAGGGTTGGCATAAAGACAGACTCTTTGATTGATGGTATCGGGTTGAAGAACCAGACATAATTCTACATACCTATGGACACCTTTATTTTTCCAATAAATAAATAGCCAAAAATATACACTGGAGAAAATACAGCATCTTCAACCTAGATAGCTACACGCATAGAAGAAAGCAAATCTTCTATATCTACTACCTGACACAAAACTCAACTCCAAACGGATCCAACCTCAGCGTAAGGCCAGACACCCTGAGACTGATTAAAGAGAAAGTTGGGAAAGAGCTTGAACTCACTAGCACACGAGAAGACCTTCTGAACGGAACTTCAACAGCACAAGCCCTAAGAACAACAATTCATACGTGAGGCCTTATGAAGATGCATGCTTCCACATGGCAAAGGACACCATCACTTAGAAGAGTCAGAATGATTAAGATCAATGTAGCAAGTAACAACACGTGCAGGCCAGGGTGTGGGTCAGGGGACACTCCAGGCCAGGGTGTGGGTCAAGGGACACTCCAGGCCAGGGTGTGGGTCAGGGGACACT